>NC_034438.1:68929135-69067577 GCF_002078875.1 Numida meleagris
AAAGAAAAGAAAAGAAAAGAAAAGAAAAGAAAAGAAAAGAAAAGAAAAGAAAAGAAAAGAAAAGAAAAGAAAAGAAAAGAAAAGAAAAGAAAAGAAAAAAAGAAGCAACAAACTCACAAAGATATCTTGGGTTTCTCTTGCTTCAGTAAGAAATGATCACAGTGTGTCATAGATACAAAGCATCATGTCACAAAAGCACAGTACCTGCAAAGCAGTTTTCAAACTGTGCAATTACGAACTTGTGTTATGGAGGATATACTATCATTACAACTGGAAAAATATCAAGTAATATATTTGCTGTCTCCCTGAAATTAAATTGCACCAGTGGGAAGCTGAGTGGCATATTACATGATGAAGATAAAGACTACAACTGAAGAGTGCTTTCTGGAAGTACAGCAATCTTATAATTTACCTTTAATGAATGTTTACAACTTGACCAAGTAAAAAATTGTTGAACAGGTGTTTATAGAGGCCAATTATGCAATATTTTATTACTTTTGGTATCTTTTCTATCTTTCTAGGCACTGGGTTTTTCATAAAAAATTAACACTTGGTCATGGTTTTATGATTTTCGGTTGTTGGTATTCCACATCATAACATCATGTAGTGAATGTACCTGGTTCTCAGAAGAGAAGGACTACTACATTCCCCAGGGTACTTTGCTCCTCTGTTACCATTTCCGGCCAGAGGGAAAAGATAAAAACTTGGAGATCATGAGACCTCATCCCTTTTTCTGCCCGTCTCTCGTCCTGGCAGCACCTCGCTCTCCAGCTGTCTTATCGTCGGTAGTAGAGTAAGGACTACCTTGATTTTGGGACATTCTCTCTCTCTGTATTGGATTTATCAGCTTAAATTGTAATTATATTGTATTATAGTGTGTTCTTTTGCATTCCGATATCTTATTTAGTACATTAGTTTGTTTCTTCTCAGATTGTTGCCTCTGGTCTTTGCTCCCAGGCCCATCTCCCTACCCTTTTTTTTCCTTTTCCCTTTTCCCGGGGCGTGGGCCCATGGGTCCCCCGCCCCATTTGTCACGGAACCAGGCCGAACGCCTGTAAACCATTGATACACTTCAGGAACCTCTGCTGGTTCTTAAAAACTGTTAAGGACCATGGCAACTAAAGAGGATAACTATTGAGTGAGACATGGACTGATTTGAGAAAATATAAGCTAACATGCCAAGACAAAAAATTAGAAGATATCTTCTTCCTCTATTTTTGTATTCTGAAAGTCAACGTCAATATTATTTTTATTTGATTTGATTCTGGAAATTAATCCCCAGCAGAAATCTTAATGACCCTGTTGGAAAAAAAAGCACAACCATATCTATACTGTAGAAGATAATCTTAATTTCCATTGACTTCTGTGCAATGAAAGGATTTAACTCATTTTTTTTTCAAAAACTATTAAAAGTTACTGCAACATCTATTTTGTTTAATATTTTAAATGTAGAAGTCCCTGTAGTGTCTGCAGTATGTATCACTGAAGACTGAATACTGACAATAGCTTCAAAACTGCTTTGTTTTCTGACAAATGTTATTTTCATTCAAGTTAAAATATTAAAAGCCTTGATAGTGATGTTCATAAAAGCTGGCCTATAAGGAAACTTTCAAAACAAGTAATTTTTTTTTTTTTTGTAAAACTGACATATAGTTTCATTACTACACTGAACTCAAAAATAAAAAATAATAATAATAAAATAATAAAGTCCAGGTATTTCAGGGCCCAGATTGTGTCATAACATGTTAGAGAGCATACCTGGATATGTTCTATGATGTGCAATGGGAAATACTAGGAAATAAACTAGAACCATAAATTTCCAGTAACACTTTTCCCCATTACACTGTTGAATGTTAAATATAAAATATAATAAGTTGAAGTCGCTTAAATTACATGAAATATGGTCTTCCTCCTTGATTTTAAAAAAAAGTACGATGAAATAAGTCACATTTAGAAGTTTAATTCATATAGGATAGGTCAAATCAACAAAATTTACAATATAGTAGTGTATAACTCCAAAGCATAAATCAAATATCTGAAGTTCTAATACATGAAGGCTTTTCAGAAACAAAAAATTTATTTTGGTGGATTTTCTCTTTTATTGAAGACATTGGCAAAGTTTTGCTTCATTTGTTTCAATATCCTTGAAACGCAGATATGAGAGTGAAACCTAAAGAAACCGTTTTGAAGCAAAAACAGTATACTTCAAATAATTTCTTGCTACAATAATAATTTATGTTCTCTTTGTCATTCCAAAGAAAAAACACATTGTCATTCCAAAGAAAAAACACATTTTCCAGAATTGCTGCTACATTTAGTTCATATATATTACCTTTAGAAAGATACTAATGTGTTTAATGCGGCATGAAACAGAGAAAAGATAGTGTGAAAACATATAAATAATGTACAGCTAAACATTTTTAATCTTTCAACTATCTGTACAATGTCAGTGTCATTACATTTTTCACAAAAATTACTTTTTATTTCAAAAAAGTTGTTTTTTGCAGTGATGCAGATTTGCAGAGTACATACTTATCTAATGTAGCAATCTCTCCATGATTTTATGCTTTTTCCATTAGAGTTCAGCCTTTTATACAGTGTTGTCAGAGCAGCATCTGTTAGCTAATGCACAGCCACATTTGTAAAACTTGGACTGCCATTTTGACTCTAGCACACAGTGGTGACACCACCAGAAATGATGTGATCTGGGAAACTGTCACCTTCAGCCCACTGTTCAGTAAGTCCTGACAAATCTGCATATGATGTCCTTTCTGTTCCTGTGTGAGCACTCATAGGTCCCAACCGGTCCAAATGTGTCGATATTCCAATCTTGCCACCATAATTTCCAACACGTTGAAACATATATTCATCTCCGTGATCGTAATCCAGTGATTTGCACAGATGAAATGATCAAAACACTCTTCATTTCATAGCATGTTAGCTGTGCACGGCTGCCTGGAACATTGCTTGTCTTTCATATTGCTGTCACCACTGTTGAAATGCACCACTCACTGCCTCACTGAGCTCACAGCCACTGTTTGGACTCCATTCAGCAAGCTTTGATGAATGTAAATGGGTGCCATTTTTTTCTGCATGGAGGAATTCAGTTCCATACCTTTGCTTCATACACATGCCCATGCCATATGCCATTCGGTCAGACTGCCCCTCTGCTGCTATCTCTTGGATGGCAACAAAATGTAATGGAATATTTGTGGGAAGGTTAAACCTCTACTGCCGTTGCACCAACATCTGCCTTTGATGTCATGGGCCAACATCATAAAATAGGAGGCATTACTTTTGGAGTAGCCCTCATACTTTCCTTCTAAAGTGTCACTAAGCTTCTTTTTTGATAGGTAGTGAATTTATGCTTTTACTCAGACGGAGACTTGCCCTGGACTCCAGCATGGAATATTCTTATCTATGTTTCTAGACCAGGAATGGAGTGACCTCACAATCACATCTTACAGCTCCCTTGGCACTCATGGGTGCAAATCGTCAGGGCTCATAGACTTGTGAATGTCCAGTTTGCTCCAGTATTCTACAACCTGATTCTTTTTCACCAAAGACACATCTTTCTTGTTTCAGCCTTTCTTCCTAACCTCTGAAACCTGGATTCCTGAAGGCCAGTCTTGCTGGCAAAAATGAGGCAAAGAAGGAAATCAGCACATTGGCTTTTTCACTGTCAAGTGTAACCAGGCCTCCTGCTTCCTTCAGGGGAGGGCCCACATTTTCTCAGGTCTTCCTTTGGTCACTGAGGCACTTGTAGAAGCCCGTCTTGTTGCCCTTGATGTTCTCCACAAGATTCAATTCTATCTGATCTTTAACTTTCCTAAATTGATCCCTAACTGCTTGGACAATTACTCTGTATTCCTCCCAGGTCTTTGATTTCACTCTTTAAAGACTTCTTTTTTGTGTGTTTTTGAGTTTGGCCAGGATGTTCTTGTTCATTTCTGCAGGCCTCCTGGCATTTTTGCCCGACTTTCCCTTTGCTGGGAGGCATTCTGAGCTTGGAGGAGGTAATCCTTGAATACTGACCATCTTTCTTGAGCCCTTATTCCCTTCAGGGCTTTATCCTATGATCTTTGAAGAAACCAAAATCTGCTCTCCTGCTGTCCAGGGTAGTGAATGTGCTGTGCATCCTTGCTGCACTAAATATCTTGAACTCCACATTCATGGTAATTGCAGTCAAGGCTGAGCTTCATATTCCCCACTAGCCCCTCCTTGTTGCTGAGAATAAGGTCCAACATAGCACCTCTCCTCCTTGGCTTCTCTGTCACTAGGAGAAGGAAATCAAGGAATCTGCTGGATCGCTAATGCCCTGTGTTGTTCTTCCTGTAGCTGTCAGAGTGGTTGGAGTTCCACAGGAGGACAAGGGCTTGCAGACCAAAGACTGCTCCTGTCTTCTAGAGGGCCTCATCTGCTGAGTCTTCCTGGTCAGGCGCCCTGTAGTGGAGCCCCACTGTCACATTTGTAAAATGTTCCCAGCCCATGAACTCTCAGTCAGATCCTCATCCATCCCAATGTACAGATCCATGCACAAATCATATTTTCCTCATTTGTTTTTCTTCTGCAGGGCTCTGTGTGTTTGTTGCTGTGATGCATGAAATAACCCTTGATGTTTCAAAGATGTTCCATGAAAAATAGAACTTGATCCAATCATCCTTTAAGATGAAATAATGGCAAACATCTGATTTATGTATAGTGTGCCAGGATATTTGATAAAATATAATGCAATTCCTACTTACAGTCATAATATACTTACAGAATTAATCAAAAGAGCAGCACTGCCACCAGCGGACTTAAGTCTTACATTGATAACACCTTTTCAGTTCTTTTTGGACTGGGATCACAGGCTACAAACTGATAGTACATTAATCCCAGCCACGAAGAAGTAGCATGATTTTTTTTTAATATTTCCCTTCTAAAACTGCTGATAAATTGTTCCCACTGGTCTTTTAAAAGCCCATCTGGCATACACAAACTATATTAAACTAATAAGTTGAAAAAAAATTTAATTTACAGCACCATTAGAGGGTACAGTCTTAAAAAATACAATATTATACCATTCACCATTGCTCTCACTCTACAGCTGTGATAAACAGACTGACAAATCTCAAAGTCAGGAGATCAAATTTAAAGACAAGGAAAGAGATTTCCATATGGACTGAAGCCATTGGAAGATAGTTTTTGCAGTCCAAGCTTATGAAGAGCCATTGTATAGATGCAGATAATTGTTTTGTACTGTTTGGCTCTTATAATCAAAATAGGACTTCAAAGGAAGAATTTCTATCTTAAATATTGACTAAATATTACTATAAATTAAGCTGGAATGTACATGTGTAATTTCAATTTTTTTTTTTTCGTACTAATATCTTCACAGTGAGCATGAAGGGTTAGGGACATGCACAGTAGAAGCACATATGTTTTAACACCCACAAACTTGCATATGTGACATGTAATTTTGAACAATATTTCATGGGTGAAATTGAGCACAGCCTAGCCTGTCATGTATCTGGATGCTATTTAAGCATCAGTGGGATCAGACCTGAGACCTCACATGGTGATCCTCATCTCACTTGTTCTTTGCTCTCATCTCTACCCTCCTGAGGTCCCACCTGCCCATTCCTACAGAGAGGTTGCTACTGGCCCAGGGAGGTTGGGCATGAAGTCAGGAGGCTTGTGCTGGGCAGCCACTCAATGCAACACCAACCACCATCCCTGGACCTATACCAGTGCTCATCGACACAGCTATCTGATCTCTGGGATCTTTTCTTCAGCTGCGATCTTCTCTGTTCAAGACCTCTTCCTCTATCTGACATCACTTCTTTTTTTTTTCAACTTCCTCTTCTTTCAGGAACCCCAAGACCCTGTGTTCTCCAGTCTAACAATTCAAAGTGCAGAATCAAAACATGTGGTCAGCCTTCAAACGCAGGTTCTGTATCATGTCTCTTCATTAATTATTGTATTTAGAACAAAACCAGGTGTTATAAAAATTTGCAACTACCTCGTACTATCTCCAGCTATCTTCTGTTTGGCAGTTCAGAGTTCAATATCAGACCTTCACCAGCACAAATTCCCACTTGTCTACTATCTTCCACACCTCAAGATTTTTCTTCTTCCTAAGACATGTGAATAGACTAGTTTCAAAAATGTTATTAGAGGCAGTATTTTCTTTCTACATAGACCTAACTGTACCTTATTTCTGTGCCCACAATGTACAAGAATGATTTAATTCTTCATCCATTTTCTTTCTGCCTGATAGGGTACTCAGGTTAAATTAATGTAGGAGCAGGACTGGATGGCTTTCTTAAACCAAGTCTCCTGCCAGAAGATGATAGTCTTTGTCCCCAGACATAATGAGCAGCATCATCTGAAGTTACTGTCTGGATTCCAGAAGCTTCTGACAAGTTTAGGAAGTGTTTAAGGGAGAAGAAACATTCCTCCATCTTCCAGTTTCCACGAATGAATCAAACACACTTTACAAATTAAGACTACTGTTTATTTGCAGTAACACCCAAGAAAACGTATCAGCAGTTGTGCTTACAATCTTTGCAACCAGGCAAATTTTGTAAACCAAATATAGCAACAAGAAAAAGAAAACTGGTAAAAGAATTTATGAAATATAAGGAAGGTGTGTTTTTTTTGTTATTGATTTTTATATTTTTCCACATGGACTTTCTCATAGGATGTCTGAATCAGATTGGTTTTAAAGAGTTGGCTTTTGAAGAGACGGGAAGGAGAGAAAAAGGAAAATAACCATTTTGTTAATAAAGTGGAATGTATCTGATATAATGATTGGTGAAAGACAACTGTGCAATCCCCGAGTAACATCACTGCAGTCACTAATTGATATGAACTAATTCCTCTCCTTAAAATGTGTAACCCCAAAGCATTCTCCTAAAGGGACAGACCCTTAGTGCTTCCTGTTATTTTGTTTAATTAAATAAATAAAGTAAAAAAGCTAGACACAAGTGTGCCTAGAAGCTTGGCAAGCTGCACTCACTTCTAAAATTGTATAAACTGAAAAGACAGCTTCATTACATTCTGATGGCATTAAGGTGAGGAGTTATTTTTACATGTGACGTTATAGACTCAGCTCATGACGTCATTGCAAACTGACTCCACAGAAGTGTTCTGAGAGAGCTACAAAATAAACCACTGCTGAAATGTATTAAGACTTTCTCTCATCCTTGGCTCTGAATTTCTTAATCTGTCCCTGTATTACTTTAATAAGAACCTACAAACGAGGTCTGGGAAAGTAGCCACAGGCCCTTTTATTTATGAGCCCTCAGATTTGAAAGACTAAAGCTAGGGCTGCACTAGGAAACCTGATGAAACTGAAGACAAGAGACCTGGTTTGCAGAAATTCTGAAACCAGGAAACAAAACAAAACAGATGGATATAAATAACTAATGACACCAGTGACAAACGTGTGCCAGACCAGGAAAAAAATAAAAATCAATTACTGTGAGACATCTAAGTCAGAAAAGAAAATAAAGAAAATAAAGAAAAAGAAAATGAATTAAAAAATGGAAGCAAACAGGTGTCCCACTAATTGCCTAAATACCTGTAAGCTGCCTTCATTTGATGTAGTGCAGTTTACCAACCAGGTAAATAGGTGTTGCTACAATAGATAAGCCATCTTGAGAACATCTGCAGTTACAAACATTTATATGCTGAAGAAAAGCAGTTGTTTCATGTTCCATTGCAAACATGGGACCAAAGAAAGAAATGTGATTTTCATCAATGAGCTTAAGATTTCAAAGTGTACCGTTTGCAAGAAAATGAGGAAAGAAGTGAGCTTTCTCTGCTTTTGGCATTTTATTACCAGCTTGAAGTCCACCTAGACTGAAAATTTGAGATCAAGCTCATTTTTCCTCACTATAGAATATTTTGATAATCACAATTCTCCTGTAAGTCATATAGCTCTGATACAGAATCAGATATTGAGTTTCATTTCCTTAGGTGTCAAATTGCCTATTATCTGCACAGGAGTTTGACTCATATGTCAGCTAATTCACTGACACCAAATCAGGAAAATATCTGAAGATAAGGCAAGCTGGATGAAAGAGCTGAAGAAACAGTGGAATTACACTGTCTTTGAAAATACATATGTTCAGTCTGTTGCACTCTAGCTGAGAATCAGTGGGACTTCTTTTTTGCATCAGTTACAAGCTTTTCTTCTAGATGTGGGGAAAACTTGCCACTGCTTTTGCTGTAGAAATTTGTGCAGCATATTGGTGCCCATAGGAAAGCATGTTTAACACCAGGGCACTTCATCTTCGCTCCATGGTATAACCAAAGAAGGCAGGTTGTTGCAGGTCAAGCTAAACGCATCGGAGTCACAGTTCATTCCTTTCTGAAGAAAGAATTTGTTCATTCCTCTTTTTAAGACTGAATTCATCCCCTACCTTTTCTGGGCAGAGCCTTGATCTAACAGAGGAAGGAAAATATCCATTTTGACCTAGCAGAGCAAAGGGGAGCTAGAGAGTGTGTCCTTCACCTCCTCTTTTTGCTTTCCCCCTTTCAAATCATAGCATTGGTAAGTAGCTCTTTCATTAAAATTAGAAAGATAGTGGCAGGGAAGAATTTGGGCTGCAATATTTAATGTAGTATAAAATTACGTAATGTGGATGCATTTTGAATGTCGTACTAACAGTTCAGTTCTGAGCAGGATATATAATGAGGTGTACTTAATGTATCATTTCACATTGGAAAATCTTTTTTTTTTCTCTATGGATGTTCTTAAAGGAAGACATGCTAAAATGGCTCTTCCAATGTTCACTCTATACTGACACTTTTACACTTTTTTTTTTTTTTTTTTTTTGACTTTAAAAACAGTCAGTAAACCATGTTTTAGAGGATTCTGGAGATCACATATCTGAATTTCTAGGAAGAGCACCATTAGCATACTTTCAATATATTACTTGTCAGAGTCTGTTTTGTAAGTGGTGGTTCAGTGCTGTACAAGTTTTTCCACAGTCCAGATGTTGCCAGCCACAGGCACAGCATAACGAATACCTTTGAAGGGAGTAGGAAGAATAGAAAAACTAGAAAATTCTGCCATTGCTGCTATTTGCACTGACAGTTAAAATTATGTTTCTAATGAGTTGAGACATTCTGAAAGGGGATGGGAGGTAACAATACATAGATGGAAAAGTATTCTCCTAGGAAGTCATTTTTTTATTGTTTTAATCTTAATTTGCAGGAAATGTTTCTTTTTCTCTCTTTCTTTTTAGTATCAAAATACTTGCTCCAAAGATCTGTCCTTGTTCAGCCAGGATCTAATTTTAAAGCACCATCATCATGGGTTTAAAAGCCTGAAAATAACAACAAAAAAGCAAAACAGTTTGTAATGTCCACAATGTTTATGAATATTTTTATGTCAGGAGTGATTAGAATAGCTGCAGGGAAAAAATCATTCTTAATAAAATTGCATTTCCAGACTGAGTACTTTGTCACTCAATACTCTATTGTTTTCTGTATATATATAAAAGAATAGCTATATTATTCTTGAAGTGAGTGAGGACCAGGACACAGGATATATCTTGTCATTAAAAATACCCACTGAAACACAGTAATATTATCCACGAAATGTAGATGATTTTTAGACAAATACAGCCACAAGAAAATAAAGGTATTTTAGTGTTGATATGATTCATCATTCTCTACAGACAAGTCACAGTCCCTTCTTGTTTTACAAGTAACTGAACTTAAAATATCTAATGCACAGTTATTATTGGTAGTAAGAAAGCACAAGAAAGATATTTACTTTTCAGCGCAGTTTCTTCCCTTCAGGTTCTGTTTCCTACAGTAAAATGCTTCAAGCCAGAACCACTAAAGCTTATAGGAAAATATGATAATGATGCGTACCAGAATTATGATGAGTTGTAGATATTTACTGTCTTTGCTTAAATCATGCTTTCCTATATGTATACATGACTCATGATTGCCAAGGTGCCATCAAGATGTAGGAGTTGGGAAGTTACCAAGTGAGAAATACATATAATAATATTAAAATATCAATTATGCAACTATAATAATAATATAATGTATCCTATGTGTTATCAAACAGTATTAGTATATCTACAGATGCATCTGCAGCTTGTATTGTGTTCTTTTCAGATGACTTTTTCCAGAGGAATTTTCCCACTCAAAGGAGAAAAATACACCGTTCTCTACTCTCCTGGCAGATTTGTATTTTTGCTTGCATGGTATCCCAAACCTTAAGTAAAATTTATAGAACCTTAGTAGTGAAGCGGACAGAAAATTTTCAGTGAAAGATATTCATCTTTTTTTGGTGTGATCTAGATCCCTCTAGAAAATATGATTTAGCAAAAACTGTAATTATGGATCTCCATTTCAAGCACAGCATTGAAACAAAAGTTATTTTATATGATTAACAAATATGTAAACTAGGCTTTGTCAGATTTTTTAAAAAGATTTTTCTGATGTACAAATGAGCATCTGCATAATATTAAATGTATCTTTAACATTAGATTGAAGATTCAGTCAAAACTTCACATTTAACTTGCATATTTTTAAGGGGCTTGTTTTACTCTGTAGAAGGATAAATCCCATTACACAGTGGTGAAGAAACTTGTGGTGAAAGTACAAAATGATAAAGTAATAAGATGAAGTAACAGATTTTTAAGACGGCTCTGAAAGTAACGTCTCCTATTTTGTGATGTTGGCCCATGATGTCAGAGGTGGATGGTGGTATGGCAGTAGAGGATGAACTTTCCCACAAACATTCCATTACAATTTTGCTGCTGTGCAACAGACGGCAGCAGAGGGACAGTCTGACAAAATGGCATCCTGCATAGAAGTGCATATGAAGCAAAGGTGTGCAGCTGAATTCCTTCATGCAGAAAAAATGGCACCCACTGACATTCATTGACGCTGAACATTTATGGAAACCATACAGTGGATGTGTGCATAGTGAGGCAGTGGTGGTGCATTTCAGCAGTGGCGGTGCATTTCAGCAGTGGCAACAACAACATTAAAGACAAGTCATGTTCAGGGTGGCCCTGTAGATTTTTATGTGCATAGCATGCAGGCTCTTGTACATTGCTGGCAAAAATACATAGCTAATAGTGGTGACTATGTTGAAAAATGGAATTTTGCAGCTGAAAATAGTGTTATTGTACCCTTTGTTGTAGTTTTCCTGGAAATAAATACAAGGCATTTCTTTTGGAGCGACATGCTTGGAAAGACAAAAAACAACTGTGTAAAAGCTGTAACAGATTCAGGAATAATAAGAAACCCAAAACAATCTGGACAAATTGGATGAAAGAATACAATAACCTGGCTGGCACAGAAGGATCTAAACTAATTTTTTAGTCACCAGACCAACACATTCCCAAGGCATCCTTACTAATATTCACACATCGTATTTAAATAAGAACACAATATATATATACTTATACATATGTATATGTTCCAATAGATTTCTTCAGTAGTTTTACAAAAAAGCCAGCAAAAAATTACAGTAATTATATGAGAATACATACATTCATGTTTAATTAAGGTTTGTTATTCACTGATGACACCAAAATAGATCATCTCTGGTTCTTATTGTCACTGTGAGTTAGTGACCTGATAATGGACAAAGAATGGAAAGTAATTATTAGCAAATAACTTGACTTTAGCTTATAATTTTTCTTCTTTTTTTTAGTTCTTGAAGTATCTACAGATTCCTTGTGATTTGCAGACCATTTAAACTATTCTAATTTTAGTGTTGTGTCATGATACAGCCAAAACTGCTACTTACCTCATTGAAATCAGCATAAATAGCAATGCTATTCACTTAGGTGAGATTTAAACTTAGCCCAACTACATTGTAAAAATCCTGTTTCATAGAGAACAGACTATAAAGTTGTGCAACCTCAGTTATTTGCTTAACAGCACTACTTCAAACTTCTGCACTTCCACTTAGTGCTTACAAACTTGGAAGCAGCAATTCTGACCAATCCTGCAGGTGACAAATAAGATGAAGAGCACAGAAGTAGAGACCTCCCTTTGTCTGTGGGGTGTGTAAAACCAGTTCTACCTACATGCAATTATCTGGAATCTGAAGGGTTCCTCACCTCCCTTGCTGCCAGCTTGTCCTGCAGACTGCTCCACATACCTGTCCAACATCTGATGAGAGGGATCTCTAGTTCACCCACTTTCTAACTCCATGCTTTTTCATGGGAAAAGTTCTCTGGAAAGCACACTGAGTATTAGGGGGTTCCGACTCCCAGAAGCAGGATATTCCAGAAAAGACCTAAAGTGTCTAGCAAAATTGACGTACACAAATCCATGGGCCTTGATGGAGTGCACTTACATGTGCTGAGAGAACTGGCAGAGGTGATTGCTGAACCATTGTCTATAGTCTTTGAAAGGTCTCGACAAATGCCTGAAGACTGGAGGATAGCCAGTGTCACTCCTGTCTTCCAAAAGGGCAAGAAGGAGGATACAGGAATCTGCAGGCCAGTCAGCCTCACCTGTGGCCCTGGAAAGGTGATGGAACAACTTATTCTGGATACCCTTTCCAAGCAATTGGAAGAGAGGAAGGTTATCGGGAGTAGCCAATATGGATTCACCAAGGGGAAATCATGCTTGGCCAATCTGGTAGCCTTCTATGATGTCATCACTATCTGAGTAGATGGGGGAAGAGCAGTGGATGTTGTGTACCTTGACTTCAGCTGGGCATTTGACACCATCTCCCAAAACATCCTTGTTATGAAACTTAGAAAGTGTGAGATAGATGAGTAGACAGTGAGGTGGGTTGAGAACTGGCTGACTGGCAGAGCTCAGAGGGTTGTCATCAGTGGTGCAGAGTCTGGCTGGAGACCTGTAACTAGCAGTAACTAGTAACTAACACTGCTAATTACCCAGGTCAGTGCTGGGTCTAGTCCTGTTCAACATCTTCATCAGTGATCTGGATGAAGGGATGGAGTCCACCCTCAGCAAGTTTGCTGATGATACAAAGCTGGGAGGAGTGACTGAGTCACCAAAAGATTCCATACTGACATGTGGAAGAACTTCTTTACAGTAAGGGTAATGGAGAACTGGAACAGGTTGTGCAGAGAGGTTGTGGAGTCTCCTTCTATGGAGACATTCAAGATCCACCTGGATGCCTACCTGTGCGATCTATTTTAGGGTACCTGCTTTAGCAGGGCGGTTGGCCTCGATGATCTCTTGAGTTTCCTTCCAACCCCTGCAATTCTATAATTCTGTGAGTCAAGTCATATCTGGACTGGGCTCTGTAAGGGCCTCATCCCCCTTGCGGTGTAGTGTACACACTTCCAGAAGGTCTGCAGAGCTCTACCATATATGTAATTTTAAAAATTTTAGTCAGGACTCAGGTTAAATTTCCATTTCCCTACTATATCAGTGGAACACAGCACCAATTCAGTCTGCAGTCACAGTATGACTTATGACAAAGCATTAACTGCATGATATGCACCAGAATTCCCTCAGGAGAAAAAAGTCACAGCTCATAATTGCCTCAAATCATGCAAAATTAAAATACCCTTTTCCTCATAAATGCATCACACTTTCTACACAGCTCTTTCTCTTGTTAAATAAAAACACCTTTTCTTTATGTACTACAAATTAAAATGAAAGGCTAGTCCCCTTATCCCTGCTTGGCCTCTTCCAGAATAACCATGTGTGGGCCTGGGGGCCTGGTCTTTGCAGCCATATTTTCTGTAACACATAATCATTTTCACTGCATTTATAATTTTCTGCTTATAGGTTCCGTAGCATGCCTCCATTCACAGATTCAGATGAATGTAGCCTGCATGCAATGGTATATTCCTAAAATGTAATTAATATTACAGATGAACGATAAGTTTTTGATACAAATCCACTTCTCAGAGTATGTTTTTCTAGGTTTCCTATAAAATCTGAAGGTGGCTGAGAAAGTTTTCTGTATAGTATGTTTATTTCTGATGTTCCTTTCATCTTCAATGTCCCTGCTCAGTCACAACCACTGAACTCAGTAGCCTGATAAGTCCGTTGAAAATAAGCATAAAATCTCCTTTGGATGGGTCAAAATTCAGAAATACCATTTTATGAAAGAGTAAGAAGTAGTCTAAAGGAATATTAGAATATTAGAAGAAATGGTAATTTTTTAATGAAAACTGATCATGTGTGTTTCAATGAGGAAAGGAAAACAAACTTGTTTTTGTTCGCTTGTTTGTTTTAAGACATCCATCACTCCATCTTGAAATTAAACAAAGCAGGTAAAAACAAGTTTGAGGCAGACTTCAAATGGCAAGACAAAAAATCTTAGCCCTGAGTAGTTTTGAAAGCTTTGGTTCCTAAAGCATTTTGCATGAGGAGCATGAAAATGAACTATTTGGCACAAAACATTGTTACTGGAATACAGACTAATTTTATATTAGGAATACAAACCAATCTGACACCACTTCAGCAAACCTCTCCTTAAGCTTTTTCCCAGTCTCCAGAGAGATTCAGAAGCAGCTTTTATGGGAAAAATATGTGAGTAAGTATCAAGTGAGCTTTCCAAGTGATCTTCCTAAGATCCCTAAATAATACCAAAAATAAATACTCTGTGAATGGTCAAGAGTCTTACAAATTAGCCTGATGCAGATATTTTTTTCTTTTTTTAAAAGACATTTTTATGATATATGGATAACCATTCCAGAGACAAGAGGTGTCGGCTCTTATCCTTTCAAATCTCCCCACTTAAAAGATTAATTTAGGTATATGCTGGTTTTGATTGGGATAGAATTAATTTTCTTCATAGTATCTTGTATGTTGCTAAGTTCTGGATCTGTGTTAAATAACAGTGTTGATAACAGTTGCTTTCAGTTGTTGCAGAGCAGTGCTTACACTGAGTCAGGGCCCTTTCTGCTTCTCCTGCTGCCTTGACCACCAGCAGCTGGGAATGAAGAAGGAGTTGGAAGGGAACAGAAGCAACAGAAGCAGAATAGCTGACCCAAAGTGAACAAAGAAATGTCCCATACTATGGCATCATGCTCAGCGATAGAAGCTGAAGTAAAGAAGAAGGAAGGATGAAATGTTAGTTGAAATGGTGTTGGCCTTCCTAATAAAACACTACACATGATGGGCCCTGCTTTCCCAGTAATGGTTGAACATCTGCCTGTGAATGGGAAGGAGTGAATGAACTCCTTCTTTTGCTTTTTTTTGTGCAATTTTTCCTCTAACTATAAAATTGTCGTTTTATTAACTCGTGAGTTCTCACACTTTTACCTTTCCAATTCTTTTTCATATCCCACAGAGGACAGTGAAAGAGCATCTCTGTAGAGCTCTTTTGCCTGCAATACTCACAACAAGGTATTTAAAAAAAAATACCTTTTCTGTGATAGGTCAAAATAGGCAGTCTGTTAAAATGCCAAGAAATCAGGAGGGTAGTGAAAGGCAAATGGCATACTAGACGTACTTGTTAGCCAATGACCTGTGCAGATCCTTTTGAGTCAACTCAAGTTGCAGCTCTTTTCATTGGTAAAAAGGTCTAATGCAAGGAAAGAAAGAAGTCTGATGATATCTTCCTTCCCTCTGAAAATCCTGCCAAGGTGAACTCTGACAGTGCAGAACTCTGCATCTTCATTAAACAAGTTGGTCAGAAATTCCTCCAGTACCTCCCGCATTTTCTTTTATCATCTGCCCTAACCTCTATATGAGATTATGCTTTATGGCTTTCATGTTCACTTCAAGGAGTGCTGGAATGGTAGATGAAAAGGAAAGGTAACAGGAGGCAACATCAATAAACAGTAACAGACAACTGGAGATTCATCACACTTGCTAGGAGGCAAGTTGAATTTTCAATTAATAGAAAGAACTACTGTTAAAACATGGGTAGAATTCCAAAATTCATAAACTAGTAATCTCTTCATAAATGATACAGTACATGTGTTTTCTATATGAATAGTCTAATGAAAGTTTTATGGCTAACATGTGAACTTCAGAATTCTTGCTACATTGACTAGCTGTATAGATTGTGCCTTACTACCTTTTTCTCACAAGTACGTGTATTTGCTTTAATTAACATTTGCAGCCCACAGCTCAGACCGGACTCCCTAGAGGTAGTCATTGTACACAGAAAAAAACTTTAAAGGTTTTACAACCTGCCAATCCAAGACACAATGTACGGAAGAAAAGAGGCCACACTGAAATGGAAAGGTTTGCTTAAAATCAGGCAGGATATTCATGATTGAAATAATGCTAGACGCCCTACTCTAGCACCTTTTAGTACATTTCCTCCTAATTCTACCAGTACTAATGTAATATAAAAATGTTTCTTTTAGCACCCTTTAGCTTTTTGTTCCACAGAAAATTCAAGAATACTTGACATAAAATTGACATATTTTTAAGAAAGTAGCTGTGGAACAATCATGATTTTGATTAAACTCAATTTTTATTTGGGCTTGGACAGAGATTACTGATTTTGCACAAAAGCATATTGCATAGGAACATGCATAATGAACATCAAAATGTTGACATAATACTATGTGAAAATTTGACCCAGCATCTTGAAAGTTGGAAATAGAGTTAAAAGATACTGTCAGTACATTACTTTAATTGAACTGTAGCTACTGCTCCCCATGGTTCTAATTCCCATGACAACAAATCTGTTGACCTCTCAGATTGCATATCATATGCTCCCACACTCTTCCTGGCTTTTCCCTCCCCAAGTAAATGGGAGTATAGTTGGGATGAGGTCAGAATGTATAACCAGGAGCCAAGGGTGCTGTTCAGTCCGTAGCCAGTATTTTCCTCCAAGTTTGTCTTGATGAGCAGCAATATTGCTGCATGATAAAACATCACAATTGCCATTTAAATTCTGAAATAAAGTATGAGTTTTTCAAGTCTTGTTTTCTTCACGTTCATCAGGCATGTACCTTCTATCTCTAATCTTATTTATAAACAGAATAAAACAAAGAGAAATAAACAGAAAAAAAAATGTTGGGTAACTGCAGTTATTTCACAGAATATTTCACCAGTTTCTTTTATTACTTTGTACTGAACCAAACTGCTTTAAAAACTTTTCTGTAAATTATCATTAGGTAGCAATGACAGATGGTATATCCACCTGCTTCTTGTTCCCTTAGTAACATCAATAATATTATACAACTCTATAAAACAGCTTACACTAAGGGATTGTTGTCATCAGCCATCAATGTTTACAGGGCCAGAATAATAATGAGGTCTTACTATGGACACTAAAGCATTGCTGAATGTCTCAGCCTATGGAAAAATCCCACTTAGAAAAAAAAAGAGATTATAAACTAAAGGGAGTACTTTACCCAGCTCTAATTTTCAGTGTCCAATAACTGGAACTACAATATGCATGATGCATTGTAGCAGACAGGTCTTTTCACTTTAATTCTAAGCCAGAGACTTTGGATAATAATGCATTTTCTTTCTGACTGACTATCTTGCTAGATTTTAATCATAAATGCTTTCATATTTATTTATTCTGAATACCCATACTGCCAAGGGCTCTTCCCTGTATGGCTCTGCCACCACACTCTTGTAGTCCTCTTGCCTCCATCTCTGCATTTTCTTCTTTCCAGCATGCAGATTCATAAACTGCTGGGGTCTCCTAGCAGCACGCTTCTGCTTCACAGAGAACCATGTTGGTTGTGCAGGATGGCACAGCAGTGAGCTGCAGAACAGCCTTCAGGAAAGCCACACTCCCGTTTTAGATAAATGGTGTGATTGCACTTTTAGGGAGTACCAGGGCACTCCCACAGCAGCCCTGCTGGATCGTGGTAACTGAGCATTCTCATGATTTTCCTCTTCCACAGCAGTACTCAGACTGCAAAAGAGCCTTCTTCCTCTTCCATTTCAGAGTGTTCATGCTGGCCCTTTTAGTCTCATCTTGCAGTGTTTAGCTTGCAGTGTTTTTGTACTGAACTTACAGTGCTTCTTTTGTTGATTGTGAGGAGAAGATTTGCTCCCACAAATTAATTACACTACAGAAAGGCAACACATCTGGATATTGCTGGTAACACAAACATCGTGGCTTATGATACATTAACCAAACTCTGTATCAAGAGTTCAGGAATCTGGAGTTGTTTTCCTAACACCATGCTAACTGATGCAGTTGAAGGAAAAAACATTTTTGAAAAAGGCATCCTGTGACCCAATCTATTTGTTTATTCTAGAATAATTCATTTTTAAAATATATATATATTTTTAATCACAGGCAAACATCCATCCCTTTTATAGAGGCATCCCTATGTAGAAAAACATGATTATACATTTTATAAAATGGTTTGCTTCTACAAAATCAAAATATTATTATATATATCCATAGGTGAAATGTTCTCTAGAGTTCACAGGCTTTTCCACAAAGTTACTGGGTAGACATGAGTTTCCTGAGGAATACTAACATATTAGTAGTATCAGATACTAACGTAAAAGGGAAAAAATGCAAGAATATGAGGTAAACCATCCATCAAGGGAATTCTTTAGAAATAAAGATGTCCTTAAATAATATATTTTTGATAGGTTTTTATCAGAGTAATTTTCAAATGAGAGAATTTGGGTTTATCAGTAGCTCTCCATCAGTACAACAAAGATTATTTTTAACTATTCAGGATAAAGGTAAAAAAAGGATAACTCTTACTATAATAAGCAGCTGTAAGGAAAGGTTTATATAGCATGTCATCTCACAAGAACATTTATTTTTATTTCTCCTAAGGATATTTGAAGAATAAAAAAGAAAAAAAAGTATTAGACACCAAAATAATAACACAGCATATATTACTCAAAAATTGCAAGATGTTTTCATAAGGTTAAGTACAATTTTCTTTCATTAATATTTCTACATTTCTGACTGAAGCTTAGTTATCATCAATAAAGAAATGACAAGGCAATAGAGATGATAAGATTTGCTGAAAATATATATTTTTTATCTTTTTGCATCTAACATCTCTTTGGGCAGAAGAAGTCATGACAGAATGACAGGAACAAAGAAATCATAGTCGGATTTGATCTTAATACCCATCTTTGCTCAGAAAAAGATGATTCGCTTTTTGAATATATATATATATATACTGCTTTAATGAAACTCAGTTGTCAGCTCCTGATTGCAACATCAGTACCACTACCTCTTCATGACAGTCTGTCACAATGCTTTACAGGTTTAGAGTATTTCTATTTTAGATGATATACTGATTAAAGCTAGTCAGAATCTTACAAATCAACAGAAAGTGTTAATTTTTATCCCCTTCCTTGCAAAAAAAAAAAAAAGTCTAGTTTCTAACATTAAAAAATATTCCTGTTTTATTTTAAGCTACTTTCTTCCTTCACAATATCTCATAAATGAGTGAAGGTGAAGCTGTCTTTGGAACCTGAAGGTGAACCTGTCTTTGGAACCTTACTGTTCAAGCAGCCTGTATCATTAGAAAATAAGGCTGACAAACAAAAAGTTGATCTACCTTATTGCAGTAAATGTTAGCTGTATCCTTATTTGGTATATTCTGACTATATATGAGATTGCCCTCTTGTGCTTTGAGCAATTTATAGTCTATTTGAGCACAGTGCCAGATTTAGTGGTTGGCAACCTTGATCACAGCAAGGGGTTGGAACTCTATGATCTTTAAGGTCCCAGACCATTCTATAATTCTGTGATTATCCTGATGTTAAACTGAATTGGTAATGCTTTTATGGCTATATACTCTTGAGCTGTGGTCCTGACTGCCTTGGATACAGGGCTTTTAGTTACCACAGAGCCGAGACAGAATAATCCAAATATGCTGAGAATATCTATGAGGAGATCATTATCTCTGCAAGACAGCAAGGAATCCCTGATAGGAATAAATTATAGGGAAAATTAAAGTCAAGGATTTGATTTCATATACGTGGAATATTAACAATGGCACCTAATAGCATACAGTATTGTCATCTACCTGTAGACCTCATGAAAAATCTTATCAGTGGCATACTATGTCTGATAGGAGATGACGGAAGAAAGAATATTTCTCTCTCCCTCATCACAATTTCTTTCTTTCTTCTTTTTTTTTTTTTTTTTTTTTTTTTTAAGGATAGCTTCAATATTGAATTGCATAACTGGGGGAGAAGAGAATAAAGAAGAATGCTTCTCCTGGGTTTCCACATCGTATATTCCTTATGTATAACAGAAAATGTCAAAGGAAAACAATCACTGCAAAGTATCCTCTGTTCTTTTGATCTGAGAGCACTATTTACATACAACCAGATTTCCAATGGACTGAAGAATGAATAGAACTAGAATATGAAAAACATAGGTAATTAGTCTTCCATTACCTTTTTTTCCCCAAGAAAACATTACCTGGTGCTTTAGAGATCAATTGAACAATTTTCTGAAAATTCACACAGAACTACTTTCTTCTTCATCCTTGCATTTAATATAATTACTATGAGAATGTGGTTAAAGATATGAATGAACAAAAATTATTTTTCCTACACATCTTCAAACCCATTTTCTGTTATTTTTTATTTCCCACATGGAAGTATCCTTTAAATTCAAAATACATTGTTAAAACTAGATTGCTGACCAAAAGTCACATTTGAACCATCCATATTACTAAACTGATAATGAGGACAAGATCAAATTGTCCTTAGAGGATAGGTCTGGGATGGGATGGGACAGGAAAGGAAACAGATTTCACTTTCTATTTGTCTTCTAAAGTAATTAAATATTGAATATATTCTCACCTAACCCAGTGTAGTTTCAGATCTTTTCCTCATAAATAACAACATTCTAGTTGCTCTTCAGAATGGAGAGCCAGAGCGGAAGGTCAAAGAATACATTATTTTTACAGCAAACTGACTTGGACTAGGTGTTTCCCAAGCATTGCCATACATTTCAAAATGTTAAGAAAATGCCAAAAAAACATTTCTCAAAATCCTTCCAGTTAAATTGTTAATGTAAAATTATTGTGTTGACAGCTCTATAAGCTAATGAACATTGGATAGTTTTTCAGGGTTGTGAACTTTGGTGAAGATTATTGAAAATCTAGTGAAAATGTGTTATCTAAAAAAAAAGCTACACTGGGAAAAATTAATATATTCAGTAGAGTTCTGAACTCAGCTGAAAATCATGTGCAAAAGAGGCTGGTCTAATCCTGTGTTATTTGCTGCTAGAACTGAAGTGATGAAAAAATATTGGAAAAAATGTCTAAAGTAAACAAAGCAATTCTGTTACACTAATAGGAAAAGATAAAGTGTATTTAACACAGCCTACTGAAATTTCTTTGTTCATTTGCAGCAGTTTTGCTTTTTGCTCCAGTATTCCAACCTTTTCCTCCTATAGATTTTCATTCTTCACACCTCACATATCCTAGTCTTATTTCCCTTTTAGTTAATCCCAAGAGTCTGTTGCTGTGAGAGAACAAACATTAATGTTCTGTTTATTGTGGTGTACAGAAAAGTGTGCACACCCCCTGACTCCTACAGAATATATTGCTATTTCTACAGTATCTCTTTTTTTTTCTCAGACAATTTCTTGCCAGACAACAAAAAGTCTCTGAATGACAGATTGGAAGAAATGATATGGGCTTCCCTTGGGAAGGATCTTGTCACACTGCCTCAGGACCTTTTGTGGTGCAGATGGTGCCATGGTGGCTGCTGACCCACACTGATAGTGCAGGGACCTCCTCTCCACTCTGCTCCTGCTGGAAAACTTCTCTGCACCACTGCTATTGGATCAACTGATGTAGCCTATGGCAGTTAAAACTGCTAATGAGGGATAAAACCCAACCCATTCTTTTGCTTGATTCTCCATATCTCACGCTGCATTCCTTTGTTATGACAATGAACAGCCTGAATTGCATAATTATTCTCAGGCTTTTTCCAAAATTTGGAACAAATTGGTTAAACCATCCAAGCTCATTAGCTACTCGGGTAGTACACAATAGATATAGAAAATGAGATATTTTGTATGTGTGGTTGTAGGTAAAACTTAAAGTAGAATTGTGGTGGTGGGGCACAGAACTTTCAAAAATATCAGCAGCTGCAATTATTTATGCAAATATTTAAGCAAGAGAACTGCCTGTTTCTACAAAGGTCTGGAGAAAAAAAAAAAAAAACAGTACATGTGTGGTAATCGTAATGTTAATTCTCATCCTAACAGAAACACCCAGTAAAGAACAAAACACTGCCTAGCTTAAACAGGTTATATATAACAGCATCAACACTACCAGATCTCTGCTAAACATCATGATGGGTGTTATACTAAATATCTAGAAATATTTGTAAATTTTGGATTTTGTTCCAAATTCAGACACCTTTCATTCATGAGACTCATCTAGATAACATTTTCTTTCAAAAATGTCTACTCTCTTGGATTTAAACAGAGTCCAGTTCTGTTCCACAAAACCAAAGAAGCAAAACTGGAGTAAAACCAAGTCTTGCAGACCTACTGACTCCACCAAACAACAAATTTCTTCTTAGACTTACGATTGCCCACCACCTTGGTTTCTGCAAGCAAGGGTGCAGTATCACAAAGAAGAGGAAAAATATTCAGCAATTTTAATAGTAATCCCTAGGACTCATCATGTTAAGCATCCTCTGCTGCACACAGTTGGCTGGTTAAACAGGGCTTGTGTGCTGGACCAGTTTACAGTACTCTTTTCTTACACAATTACTTAGAATTATAAAGTTTCCTATAGAATCATAAAATCATAGAATCATAGGGGTTGGAAGGGACCTCTGGAGATTACTGAGTCAACCCCCTGCTAAAGCAGGTTGCCCAGGAAAGCAGCCAGATGGGTTTTGAATGTCTCCAGAGAAGGATATTCCACAATCTCTCTGGGAATGACAACCTCTATGACCTTGCGTAAGACAGCCTATACTGTTCAGTTCCCAGTCTGTACAATAGTAACAATATTAACAGAACTTCATTACATCAGGGGAATTTTTGTCAAAATAAGCAAATGATCAATGATAATAAAAACAACCTTCCCCCATTCCCTTCCTCTCCCTCGCTATTCTTATTTTGCAGGGGCCTCAGTAGCTACAGATACAGTCGCTAATGAGGAAACTATTTAACAGAAAATGCCAGTTCTACCCACCTACAGGTGAAAGTCTCACTCAGTTTTGTACTTCAAATTCTGTTAAAACTACAGAATAAGAAATGGCAAGTCAAGAAATCTGTGTCTTATAGATTTTTAGTGCAGTATAGATTTTTGTTGATTGTAAGGTCTATCTTATTTCTTCAGTTGAGGTCAAACAAACTGGATTAAGAGAATGCTAACAATATGAATCTACACCAGTTTTCACAGGAAGATCAATATGAGCCCAAACCATAATGGCAGTACTGTACCTGCTTAAAGTTCTGTAACAGCTACTGTTAGTATTTTCCAACATAAAACAAAGGCAAAATAGATGCAGAACATTATTATGTCTGTCTCTAGTATGAAACATCAGAAAGCTTTTGGTAAAATAAATATTGCATTCCCCTGTCTAAAAGATTGGAGTAAAACAGAACAGAATCGGCTATTTGGCCAGCTATAGATCTATTTTTATATAAAATATGACTGCAATAGGTGGCAAAATAAGAAGATTGATGGACACACATGTGCACTAAAGACAGATCATTTACAGAGGAAAACAAAAATCTTCAGTAATGATAAAAGTACAGAATTGATTGCTATGGAGGATCACATTTTTGTTTCATAAGATTTTTGCAGCATTCATTGCTTGGTCATTGCAATAGAAGCAGATGAATGGTTATTCTGAGGGTCTTTGGCAGTATAAGAACTGTGTCATGAACTGCATTTTTCAGAAGCAGTTTTGAGCTTTAAGTAAAAAGAAATAAAATAGAAAAAAAGCCAACAGAAAAAAAACAAAAGTATATATGTGAGTACTGGCTCAAGCTTCAGAAAAAGTCTTCATGAGTTTTAGAAAGGTAATAGAACAAGATTTCAATGTGTTTTCTATGAAGCAGTAACAACTGAGTAAATTTCAGCTCAAGTAAAAAGGCACTTTTTGTGCCAAATATGAATTACTTTTCCCTTTCTTCTCTCCCCGTCCTTCTTTTGAAAATCATACCTATTGTATGTGTCAGTTGTACTCTGCAAAGTACTGAAAGCTTCTGCTCCCACTTAACACTAACAGACAAAGGGTTTATGACAGCCTTGAAAGAGGTACATTCCCATACGGCTCTCGTATGTGTCATCTTGTAACATAAAGTCTGGAGCTTCCTTTCTTTCTCAACATCTCTCAAAAACTAAAATGTTTCTCAAGGTGAGGGTGATATTCGTTCAGGCTAGGACTGAGGCAGAGGGGCACAGTGCACACCTGGTTTCCAGAGTCCTTGACACTGTATGTCAGTAAGGCGTGTTAGGAAATCTGGAAGCAGAACCAGATCTCAAGACTGAATTTAGGGCAGAAATGATTAAACTAAAGTCTTAGGCAGTGCATGGTGAAGGCTTTATCCTGTACAAATAACTAAATGTCTCCAATACCAGTGCCTAATGATCAGTGGAGCAGTAAGACTTGCGTGGTGGTTGCTCATTGCCTAATTTCATAATGTCAAGAGGGTACAAACAGAAACAGATGTATAACCATTCATACCAGTTGCTGCCCCACTGTCTTTTACAGTGATTTCCCAGGTGTTCTATGGAAGCAAGCAGTGCTTGCGCCCACTTGATGAAATTCTCCACTCCAGTCATCCTAGTAAGATTAATCCACGGGGGTTGAACAGACTTGTTAAAACATAGCAAGTACTTAACTGCCTCTGTTACATTCAACTACAGACACAGGTGTGAACATAAGCTGACTTTTGAGTGTTCCTGCTCCATTTTCCCTAAATCAGGTTTAGAGAGCAGTAACAAATTTTTGAAAAGCTTAAAAGATAGATTGGCCTCTGCACTCATTGTATTGTAAGTATTCCTCTACTATACCCTCTAAGGAGAAAGTATATCTCATGTAGTGACTGTCTCTTGCCTTGCTTGATCTAATTGAAACGCAAAACCTTGTTTGTTGTCTTGTTTTTAATCAAAAGCAGCAGAAACAAAGAGGAACATAAGAAACTGATTTTGCTACGTGACTTTCAGTAGCAAAGATTCTCTATATTTCTACTCTCAAACTCCTACCTGACAACCAACAGTACATTTTTAGGTATGATTTAACAAACCGGTAGAATCCCTCTGGTAGTACTATCCTTGAAAAGTGATGACATTTTATTCTTATTTACCCCTGTCTGGAAAAGTAAAGGTGAACTTATTTAAGAGCTATAATATAAGAGAGAGTGAAACAAGGGTAAGACAAGGAGAAAAAGGGAAAATGTAAATCAAACTGTTTAGCTTGTAGATATGTTCATATGTGGTTCTTGGGATTGCGTGAAAATGAAGACCTTGTTTTGCCCTTGAAGTAGAAACTGAGGAGTCAGATCTTGATTTAGATTTGTAATTTGAACTGTGTATGAAATCCACAAAGCTTTCAAATATTACTTCAGATTGACCATTTCCCTTCTACAAGACAGCAACTGTTTTCTAAAGCCAACTTTCAAATCTGGAAGTAAGGATTAAATATATTACCCACATTTAGACCTCTAAGCAACAGGTGGATTTGTTATCTAAGATACTAAGAACTACAAGAATAACATGTTAATTATTAGACAAAGAGTGACATTTCTTATGACAATATTTTTTCATTTGTTTTCAATCATAAAACTCTAAAATTCTCTAATTGTGAACAAGTTCTTTTCATGGACTTGCCTTTAAGTTACTACAGCAATTGTTGCTATAATGAGAAATATTTATTAAAACAATAGTTACAAAACTCCATGCTGTTGTCTCTCCCTTTGATAAATTCAAGGACTTGAAAGTAGGAGAGGTATTTTATCACCACATTCCAAAAGCAGACTGAGACTAGCAAGCTGTATTCAAGACTAGCTGTGCCACTCAAGTACTTTTTTCAGTAACAATAAAGATTCTTTAAAATGGATTGTAATACTTTAGAAATGAAAACTGTTGGAAAAAAATATGAGGTTAATCAGTAGCTTTTCCTAGAGAACCTTGCTTACTGACTTTATTACATACAATAAATGTGGAGTAATGCCAAATTAAAGAGAAAACAAACAACAGTGTAACATGGTGGGTACAAAAGAACAATGCAGTTTGTTGTCGTACCAAAAATATGACTTGCATTATAGTTTTACTATTTAAGATTTTATTAAAAAAAAACAGATTAGTCTGTTTCTAGTTTTAAGATCTCTACTGTTGGTTAGCCCTGGCAGGCAGCTAACCCGTACACAGCTGCTCACTCACCTCCTCACAGTGGTATGGGGAATAAACTCAGAAAGTGAGAAAACTCCTGAGTCAAGACAAAGACAGTTTAATGTATAAAACAAGAGTTGTGCACACAAGGAAGGCAAAACAAGGAATTTATATACTCCTTTGACTGGCAGACAGAAGTTCAGCTAATCAAGAACTTCTGAAGCAGAACTTTTTATTCATATTGGCTTCCTGGGAAGACAAACACCACCACTCCCGATGTCCCCACTTCCTCCTCCTTTCCTCCACATGTTATAGGATCTCCCTTTGGTTATTCTAGATGGCTGTCCTGGCTGTGTTCTATCCCAGCTTACTGTGCACTCTCAGCCTACTCAGTGGTGAAGTAGTGCAAGAAGAAAAAAATACCTTTGCTCTGTTTAAGCACTGCTCAGCAACAACTAAAACTTTGTGTTTTCACAAGTCCGCAACTTAGTGCCATATTTGCTGCTATGAAGAAACTTAATCCAACCAACATCAGTTCAAAGTTTTTGATCAATTTCAAAAGGAATATAGACACATAAAATAAAGTACACATACCCAAATATTAAGATAATACCAAGACATTACTGATAACTAAATGTATATCCACGCATCCATACACATATGGTGCCTGTAACAGACGTGTAACAGTTATTTACTTCCTGAATGAAACTTATTTTAGATCTACACAAACTCTAGTCATCTCAAGTAACTTCACCCTAGAAAATCACTTGACTAGAAGTTAATATATAGGGTAAAACTGACAGGAAAATCCTCTTATATGTTACAACCAGTGCCTCCAAACAGTGCACTGATTCAATGAGTTCTCCTAGATAACCCCTTTCTGAAAGGAGCTGATTACTTCTGCTTTCACCAGCTGTCACTGTGAGCACAGAAGAGGATGTGAAAGGGAGAAAGCAGCAATTTGGAAATGCAAGGGAATCCACAGAGCAAAAGTGATGAAAACTGTAGATCTGTTTCAGCTGCAGAATAAGAAAACATACCATATGTGTATCAAGGGTGAGCTGGGGCTCAAATATGAAAGGGGGCAGGAACTCAAGCGTTTGAAAAAAACTACTCCGAAAGGAATTAGAACCCAGTAAGAATCATGACAATAGACATATATTTAAAAATTTTATACAGAAATACATAATAGTAGCTAACAGTTCCTTACCAGCATGAAAGCTGGGGAGAAGTACCTAAGACAGCTAAAAATGATCTTTTATTGTCCATAACTGATGTCTTCAAACACAGCATGACAGGAATATAAGAGCTCTGAGAAGGGGTTTTATTGAAGTTGGCAGACAAAGAGCAAGGTGAAAACCAGTTATTTCTGGTTTTATTCACTTCCACTGACCTTCTAGTTAAGTTAGCAATGCCTGGAGATGTATGGGCGAAAGGTGCCCCTGCAACATCAAGCTCAAAGACCAAGCAAAGCTTCAGGCAAGCAGGGACCTCAAGATATTTCCAGTCTGTCTTCCTGCCCAGAGCTATGTCAGCTGTGATGTAATATGATGTTCAGGTTATTATCCTCTAGGGTCTGGAAGCCACCCACAAATGGAGATGGCACCACCTTCCCAAGCCATGGCCACACTGTCTCACTGTCCTTGTGGGAATTAGAGGAACTTAAGAGCCTTGCTCAGTTCACTTTTTTCTTTTTTTTCTCCATTAGATGTATTTTATAAGGATTGAAGATGTCTCAGTTACAGCTTGAGCTGTTGCAGTATACGTCCCAAACTAGAGGAACATTTAGGATAAGTTTGGTAGTCCTGAACTCTGCTGATTTTATCAGGAATTTGTAATTGCTACGTAAACACAGAAACAGTACATATTACATATTACATATAATTCATAGAATCACAGAATCACAGAATGGCTTGGGTTGGAAGGGACCTTTAAGATCACGTAGTTCCAACCTTCCTGCTATAGGCAGAGACACTTCCCTCTAGACCAGGTTGCTCAAAGCCCCATTCATTAATTGATTTTATCAGTATCTCTATGGTTGAGCAAGTAATTCTGAGTTTAGACAGTTTATGACAGCTGCAAAGCATAAGGCCTGCTAGTAAAAAGTTGATCCTTGAAAACTACTGGACAAATTTTAATGGACCCTGTACTTTGAGTCACACAGCTGACAAGTCCTGGACTAATAAATCATGAATGTCATGGACAAGGAACTGTAATCACCTTTATTTTGACTGTGATATAAGAGCATAGGACAAGATATCCGTGGAAACATACATATACTAAGCTAGTGGTTAGTCTGATAACCACATTTGATGACCATAACTCTACGTTGAAGATTGTTACAGAAGATATAAGACTGCTAAGGAGGCCATTGAAACATCTTTGTGTATCTCCATTTCTTGCTGCACGCCATTATTTATAACATGTGGGAATATTGTATGTACTTCAAATAATTGCCCCAGGGCCTATATTTTACCTCTTTTCTCTTTCCCTCAAATTTTACACACAATTCAAGACCATTAAAAATTCATTTATCCATTAAACTGCAATAGAACAATGAAATCTACATCTTAAATATTATTGAGATGGGAATTCATGAGAAGGGAAGCGATGTTATTACTACTAGCAGTGTAGCACTTCTGGCTACTGGCTACTGTAGTGAAATGTTGTTCAAAATCCACAGCTGTACTATTGTTGCTTTCAAATGCAATACAGAGCAGTGGTGCAGCTTATTATTACCTAACTCACATTTAAAATGCGGTAGAATGTGGTTACGACAGCCTGCTGTTCACTATACACTGATCTACCTGCAGTCCACAGCTTCTTTCTGCATGCAAAATGACTTGTTCTGGTCTCACTAGTATTTCTTAAATATCAAGTAAAAACTGAAGTTACTACACAGGTAATTTCAGACAGTGTTAGTAACTAGTTTTATGACAGTCTCTTTTTGAAAAACTGAAGAGGGGAGTTTTCATTAAGGATAAGACCTTAGTGTATTAATCAAATATTAGCTTTGAAGGCAGAAATTAGTTCTTTCCTTGCACCACACATACACACAAAAAATCAGTTATTCAGACCACACAGAAAGAATTTGAAGTCTTGTTTGTTACAGCACAGGACTCCATATCCAGTTCACAATTATAAGCAGTCAGTATCTGTGGCCACTGCTGAGCAGTTTCCTACCTCTAAGGAACAACATTAGTTTTTAGCATGCTGAAATTTCACATGGAGAGGTTATATGGTTATATCACAACTGCTGAGTTCTTTTGTACATTATATAAATGAAAACTAATCAGTATTAGCTCCTATAATTGTAGGTCCTGAAATGAAACATAATTACAATGAATAATTTAACATAATTTAACTGGATCTTGGGAGCCCTTTTATATAAAGTGAGTATATATGACTATCTACAAAATTACATTCTGTCACTTGTTATTTACACAGAAGTATAACTTGTGCTTTGCCATTATTAAAGGCACAATAACAGAAGTATAACTGTAGCAAAGAAAAAAAACACCCACCCCAGTATTTTTCATGCAATGTTAAGATCAAACCTACTTTGAGATCTTGATGACCGCTTGTACCTTCCCCCCTTAAAAAAAGGAAAAAAAGAATAGCACTGAATGACTAATTTTGGTTTTCCTTGATTTTAATGGAAGAATCATCTTCTTTGGTCTTCTGCTGAATCTCTTTATCATTCATTATATCCAGGTAAGGTGTTTAAAAAAAAATACATACATATATATATATTATTTTGTATCTGTGGGATTTTCCCCTTCCCACTCCCTTCTTGCTCCCTGCATTCCCCTACCACCAACAGGACAAACAAAATACCCTGGGAATAAAAAAGAAAAAAACAACAAACCCAAGAGTCTACCCAAAAACAAAGGAAGCAGATCTGCTAGCTCTCATAAGATGATGTTTAGCTTGAGTTTAGGGAACCTATTGTATAGTAATCACATTAATAAAGTATTATGACTAATGCTGTGAATTAAAGGAAACTGCACAGGAAATGCTAGGTGTACCTGAACTTCAGTGAAGCGGAATATTAGTCAATGATTTCCTAAAGGAACCTAAGGTCAGAAAGTGAAAAAAGCAGAAGTAGCAAATTAAGGCAGAATGTTCCCCAGAAATTAATTGAGAAGCACCTTTTTAGCATTTCCACAGCAGTTGTAGTGTCAATTAATTACATTTTCTGATTATACAAAGCCAAGATGCATCACCAGCACAATTAAGGTAGGAGGCTGACGCAATAAGCATGCAATACCACCAAGCAAACTGAAACATTGCTTTCTTAAAAAAATGTCTTACTTACAAACAGTCTTTTCTTTTTCTTTTTTTTTCTTTTTTCTTTTCCTTTTTCTTTTTCTTTCTTTTTCTTTTTCTTTTTTTTTTTCTTTTTTCTTTTTCTTTTTTCTTTTTTTTTGGAAAATAGTTCACTACTGTTTAAATGTTTCCTTTCAAACACTGTGGAAACCAAATGCCAAGGAAGAAGAGGTCTGTCATGGATGTTGAGCCACTTAGCTGGCTCTGGGGGCAAAGGTCATAAAACCCACAGTGTACTGTGAGAAGCAGAAACAGTGCAGGTCCACAGCTTACAATTCATGCTGAGAGCAGACTGAGAGCAGCACAGCACAGGCAGCCACACCTAAAAGAGGAAAGAAAAACTCTCTATAAGGGACACAGCAGATTGCAGAATTCATTTAGTCTCTGGAACACATAATTGATTTTACTAAGATAAAGGTTGGATTTAATAACTAGCTGCAAGGACACTATAAGAAGTTGGATGAGGCAAATTTCTATTTCTAGACTATTTCTAGTCTATTTCTATGTTATTTCAACACTTTGAGCATTTTTACTTAAAAAAGGTTCAGTGATTTCTTTTAATTCCAAGAAAAGATTGATTTGCGTTATTTACCTCTGTTTCAAAACACTGAAAATTGGGGTATATTACCAATTAAAATGTTCTTTTTGAAGGGAACTTCAACCCAGATTATGGAATCTGACAAAAGACAATTTAAGGAACTCTAGGATAAATAAACTTTCAGATGATTTCAATGGATATACTAAGAAGCCACGATTTAATCTTTTATTCCACCTATTAAACCAAAACCACATCTTTATATACATGTATGTTTTCCTACTTCTGTATTTTTATTTTCTTCAGTAAACATTTTCAGGGAGAGACATAAATATATGCTAATAATTGCATTTACATACCAGTTACATTAAAATTGGAAATAATTTCTATTAGGGCTAGATTATGAATGGGTTCAGTGAATTTTCACAATTGCAAATAAAATAAAATGAAATACAACTCAGATTTACCTTTTCTTCTTTTGTCTGCCCAGGCAAACAGTCACTGAATTACTCAATGAGTTGTGCTGCACATCACCTGGCTAAAGATGGGACCAGATATAATACAGTTCTGTATTCCGCGTCAGTTTTTCACAATAAGTTCTACTTCATTGGAGACCAGTGCATGTATCTACTGGCAGGAGAGAAGGGGAAAAAAAAAAAAGAAGGCATTTCAGTATGTCTTCTTTTCTTTAAGATAAAATATTTCAATTTTTAAATGTTTTGCTGTCAAGCAAGTCCAAAATGAGAGTAGTTTTCCAAGCATTCTTGTATTCTTGGACAAACAAAGTCTTAGAGTTAGAAATAGCTGAGAACATCTATTGCTGTTAATTTGAACTGTCTTACCTTATCACTTCGAACTACAGACAATTCAAAATAATTGAAAAAAAAACTGGTTTTCTTTGTGCATTCAGTTAGGTATTCATCTACTTGCTTATGTAATGCCTGCAAACTCTACTGACGTACAAAATATTCAGTTATATAACACGACCAGTTTGCAAACTCGTGTGTGCATACATGATTCTGTAAACTGATATTTGTCTGACTAGGCTGTTTTGACATATTTCTGATGAGGGAAGATAGCACTGACATCAAGAGCTGAACATGGAGAGTCTTCAAGTGTAGAGTCTTGCATGTTGGGGGGAATAACTGTAAACATCAGTACAGGTTGGGGGATGACCTGCTGGAGAGGAGCTCTGCTGAGAAGGACCTGGGGGTCCTGGTGGACAACAGGTTGGCCATAACCCAGTAGTGTGCCCTTGTGGCCAAGAAGGCCAATGGCATCCTGGGGTACATTAAAAAGAGCATGGCTAGTAGGTTGAGGGAGGTGATACTCCCCCTCTACTCTGCCCTGGTGAGGCCACATTTAGAATTGAGTGTCTAGTTCTGGGCTCCCTGCTTAACAGAAGACAGGGATGTCTTATAAGGCGTCCAGCAGGGGGCCACAAAGACGATAAACGGCCTGAAGCATCTGCTATATGAGGAAAAGCTAAGTAACTTGGGTCTGTTCAGCCTGGGGAAAAGAAGATTGAGAGGGGATCTGATTAATGTTTATAAATATCTAAGAGGAGGTGGGAGGCAAATGACGAAGGCCAGGATCTTCTCGGTCTCCTTCCCTGGAGACATTCAAGACCCATCTGGATGCCTACCTGTGCAACCTATTGTAGGGAACCTGATTTAGCAGGGGGGTTGGACTCAATGATCTCTTGAGGTTCCTTCCAACCCCTCTGATTCTGTGGCATAACATCCTCCTCACACTTCCAGAGAAATGACTTGTTAAAAAGATTTCATCGTTTCTTCTTAATGAATATTTGAGCCTGGCTTTCAAAAAGAATCAGTGAAGATAAATACGAACAATTCCTTGGATCTTTTGAGGCTAAAGAATAGACATTCCAAGAAATTATATTATTTCATCTGGCTTAATTCAATGTTAATTTGTCAGACAATAAGTTTAAATGAATAACAAAAGCATGTATGGATCTTAGATAACTATAGGTCACTCCTCTTACAACAAAACACTGGCCTCAGGGCAAATCTGTACAGGAAACATCTGTATGTAGGGTCATTACATCATCTGATAAGAGGCAAAAATCTCTTCTGGTCACTGCAGAAGGTCACCTACAACTACAATAACAAGATAATGATTGGAGATCTTGTTACACAGATCACAGAATCATCCACACATCCATGGATTCCAATAAGATGCATCCCAGCGTTCTGAGGAAATTGCCTGTCACCAAGCACTTGTTTTGTGCATGTGCAATTGCAATCCAAGAGAGCTTTGTAATACCCATGTCAAATAGCAAAATATTTCCATTCCTCTTGTAGCAGTTATTGATTTTGATTAAATGGTGGGAGAGGTAACTGCATGTTGCTAACATAAGACATCATTAAAATTACATAACACAAGCTTTAGGAGGTAAAACAAAATGACTCGTACAATTTTTAAACCTTTTTCTCAGTATGAATACTTCTCATGAAGTCCTTATTTATAAAAAATTCCCCCACAGAACCTGGTGTATAATCTGTTTGAGACACATAAAACAGATACTTTTTTGAATAAATATCCTCACTGTGCTTTTTGCTTCCACTGCTTTTGGAATACATAGCATCCTTTTTTCACATGTATTCTTCAAATGCAGACACTTTATTTGGCAGAAACAGAAAGCTTTCTTTCTCTTCTTTTTTGACCCAACTGTACTATTCAGTGACATCAGAGAATATCAGCAGGTGGAGCCCAAAGCTAGCACCCTACCAGAGTGAAGGCTGGCACAGTTCTATGTTATGCGCTCTGACCAGTGATAAGGCTGAGCATGCATAATGAGTGGGCACACACAGGAACACACTCATACATACACCACATACATACAGGTCTGCATGGCTGGCCACACAAATCAGCTCAGGCAGATGCAAAGAGCACTCACAAGAATACAAGCAGGACTAGTAACTCTGTTCTGCACCTTTCTCTTGCTGATCATGTTGGACGTCTGTAGTGGGGAGAACATGTATATGTATACACATGTACAGGTTGGATCTCCCTAGTGGATGAGCTCAGACACCTACTCTGTCCAATAGCTGCCTCTAGATCCCAGTCTCCATCACTGCTGGATGTATACATACAAGACACTGCACTCCAGTATCTCACATAGTTTGGCGCATACTCACATACCTCACTCAGGAAAACTTCAAAATGGGGCTTTGTTAAAATACAGGATAGGCTACAGTGACCTGGTGCAGGGCATAGACAGATCCACACTCTGACCAGAACTTTGTGAATGCAAGCCAATCATTTTATCCATTTATTGCTCTGTTTTCCCATGTTTCTTCCTCCTCACACCATATAGAACCCTCCAGGTTCCTGCTTTCACTTCCTCCCTAAACATGTGCTATTCTGAAAGAATTTTCCCCTGTATTCCAATATGTGATCCCTACTCTAAGTAGTGACCCCTGAATCTGGTAGGTGCCACAGAGAGCTGCTGCTGGTGACCCTTGAGATTGATATTTCCCTGCTTGTGGGGCTGGGGATCTCCTGGGAAAACCAAGAGGGCCAGGTCAGCGGCTTGTTCCTCTGGCTGGGTTATTGAGTTGCCCCGTGTGGTGCCTCTGGGCTCCCTCATAGGAACACTTATTGGGCTTACGGCTCCTGTAATGCCCAAGAGCAGCCACAGCAGTGTTATATGTGGGCTCCCCACCTTCCATTGTCTTCCTGTGCTCTGCAAGGTGCAAACAGTACTACAGAACTTAGCATGTACTAGTGAGATGCCAGCAGGATTACAAAGCACACAGCCTTGTTGCTAGCATTGGGTGTTTAGGTGCCAGTTCGGTACTGTATGGAATATAACTAAGCAGAACATCTCTATGAAATAACTTGAAGTACATTTTATTCTGAATTGCACAAACATGAAAAGTCTATGTTAGTTCAAATAAAGGTAATTTTAAAAGCTTCTCACTGAATGAAAATATTTCTCCAACTTTTTTTCCTTTTACATTGTTATTATTATTATTTTTTTTATGAGTGATGTCATAATACACATCTAATGTTGTGAAGAACATGCAAAGATTTGAACCTAGGAGCATCTTTATAACTTCATCCACAACTAACCTTCTTTGCGGCTTACTCCATTTACATTTGACTTTCATGTGACCTCAAAAAATTGCGTCCTTCAAAATAAGAATATGCATAAGTAAACATAGAGCACATCACAGCACTGTATTTAAATGACATTTTCTCAAGGTACTATCTCATTGTTCATTGAGCTGTTTTCACAGCCATCAAGACCACAGCCAAACTGACTAGAGATCATTTTAGCAAAACGATTATCAATCTCTCCTAGCAGCCAGATTATCTCATCAATAAATCTAGAAAGCTAAGCACTACAACAAACTATAAGTAAGCAAGATTCAGCCATGGTCATATAAAAATCTCATTTACAAATGAAGGATTTGCTTGGACTTTGTGGCTGTGTATTGAACAGAAAGTTCCATCAACATAAAATACCCACCAGTAGCAACAGTGGATCCATACCAATCACTGCATGAATTAACAGAATGAGTAACAAGGCCTGGCATTAAGATACATCTCTGAAAGTTCATTGTCTGTTCAGATCTCTTGGCTTCTTGAAAGCTTCTTTCTTTCTGTTCAAACTAATCACTCTAAAAAGTGTGATTTGGCAAACTTTGAGATCCAGGATCTCATCACTGCAACCTCTCCATTGGAAGTATCTAGAAGAAAATATTGATAGGATTTAAGCAATTTTAGCATGTATGTTGCTTCAGTTCTACCATGTTTATTCATAACAAGAGTCTTTCCTTCAGTATGTTTAAGACGTGTTATTTAATCTGTTACTTCAACATGAATATATCATCTAGCTTTTAATAAGAGACAAAATGAGGAAAGATAATATATATATATATGTTCATTGCAGGGGAGTTGGACTAGATGGCCTTCAGAGGTCCCTTCCAACTCCAAGGATTATTTGATTCTATGATTCTAAGATTTGCTTCCCTACATCAAAGAATCATAGAATCAGCAAGTTTGGAAAGACCTCCAAGATCTTCCAGTCCAACCATCTACCACCTACCTACCACCACCACTTCCCCACTAAACCATGTGCCATAGTACAACATCTAAACATTTCATGAACATCTCCACGGATGACAACTCTACCACTTCCCTGGGCAGCCCATTCCAGCATCTGACAACTCTTCTGGAGAAGAAATTTTTCCTAATGTCCAACTTGAATCTCCCCTGGCACAACTTGAAGTCATTCCCTCTGGTCCTACTGCTAGTTATGCAGGAGAAGAAGCCAACCCCTACTTCACCACAACACCCTTTCAGGTAGTCACCCCTACTGTAAAGAAGTTCTTCTGCATGTTAGTACAGAACTTTCTATGTACAATTTTTAGGCCATTACTCATTGTCCTATCACAGTGCTTCACCAAGAAGATCCTGGCCTTCGTCATTTGCCTCCCATCTCCCCTTAGATATTTATAAATATTAATCAGATCCCCTCTCAATCTTCTTTTCCCCAGGCTGAACAGACCCAAGTTACTTAGCTTTTCCTCATATAGCAGACGCTTCAGGCCGCTTATCGTCTTTGTGGCCCCCTGCTGGACGCCTTATAAGAGATCCCTGTCTTTCATGAACTGGGGAGCCCAGAATGGGACACAGTATTCTAAATGTGACCTTGCCAGGGCAGAGTAGAGGGGGAGGTGATCTCCCTCAACCTACTAGCCATGCTCTTTTTAATGTACCCCAGGATACCATTGGCCTTCTTGGCCACAAGGACACACTGCTGGCTCATGGCCAACCTGTTGTCCACCAGGACCCCCAGGTCCTTCTCAGCAGAGCTCCTCTCCAGCAGGTCATGCCCTAACCTGTACTTATGCATGTGAGTACTCCTCCCCAGGTACAAGACTCTACACTTGCTCTTGCTAAACCTCATCAGGTTCCTCCTTGCCAGGCAGTCCAGTCTCTCCAGGTCTTCTTGGATGGTAGCACAGCCTTCTGATGTGTCAGCCACTCCTCCCAGCTTTGCATCATCAGTGACCAATTCTCCATGTTATAAACTGTTGTAACAAACACAATGTATACATTTATCTTGTGATATTTCTAGAAAATTTATATTTGCATTTATATTACTGCTGCAATTATTCAACTGCCTAGGCACAGAGACTTAACACAAAAGAATCACCTCACTTAATATCACCTGAGAATCCTGTCTTTTTTCTCATTGTAGCTCATTAAATTGTAGGTTTGGAAAGCTGAACTGCCTGTACAGATAGAGAAAATTCTTATCAGAAATAATAAGAATTGTATGCAATAGTTTCAATCCATTACATTATAACATGCGTGAATTAAAGATTTAAATGAACTGAAATTTTTAGAAAGGATTAATTACTAGGTGTATTTTTCAGTTACAAATCTGATCGCTCTCCTGAGTAAGTTTCCTTTTGAGATACCATTAAATACTTCTCTCACTACTTCTGTTACTGATTATTACCAGTGAATGCATGCATTGCCAAAGAATACACATTACTCAGCAAAAAGTTATGGTCTTGTTGGTGGCTGTTTATAAACCAACTTGAGCATTTAAATACAAGGTCTTTGCCCTTAAATGGCTTATGTCAGATGAAATATTATGCCAAAGAGCATACTCAGAGATTACATTGAACATGATGCTTTATCTGTAACAATAGCAGCTTAATAGAACTTACAGGAAGGAAGTTCTTCATTCAGTACATAATTTTTTCATGCAAAACTGACTAAGAATCTGTCATGTATTGTTATCCATCAGAGATCTCTGATGTAATTTCAACACAGATTAAGGAAGATTTTTCTTTCACTATTTTCTGGATAATAAGTTGAGTTCTACTTATAAATTTTAGGAAAGCCTCTTCTAAATATTTCCAATCATTATTTTGAAAAAAAAAAAAAACACTTTTTGAAGGTCGAAGATGTACTATGATTTAGGCATGCTATGTGAAGATCCTTTGGGAATACTTCACTGTTCAATTTGTATTTCCACTGGAAAAACAAATAAGAACATGAGAAAAAGGTTGGCATTAAGTGACAACCTGGAGGATAAGGACTGAAAGCCTGTAAAGAATCATTGCATGAATGACAAAATATTCATGCAGGGTCATTGGTATACCATGAGATTCATGCTTTTTCACAGTCATTAACTTTTGTTATATGTAGTTGAGGTTAACAATAAAAGGTAGAAGTGAATAAAATTCTGTTATTTAAGGACTGTAAGGATGGTACAGGTTCTGTTTTCCACTTTTCTCCATACCTGTGGAAAAAAAGTCAAGGAAGTTTTGCATGACATAGACATTATTCTTTCATCAGTCTGTGCTAGCATGTAAATCACAATCACTGAAATGACCTTGAACGGTCTCAATATTACCAGTTAAAATAGCTTACCTTATTTCTTGTATAAATTCCTCCACCCGGTATTAGATATTGCTTTTTTTTTTTCCTAAACTTTCTTCCCTGAAGGTTTTGCTGTTGTTAAAATGAACAAACAAACAAACAAATGAAACCAAAACAAAACCAACAAATTATCAGTGAGGTACAGCAAGCAAAATAAAAAAACAAATTACTTGTGAAAATTCTCTCTTTTGTTGATATTGATCCATATTTATGATCCATATGATCTGAATATGCCGAGTTTATAAATAAGGTGCATTTGGTGTTGTTTTCTTCTATTTTCATATTCATAGAATGATATGGAAATTATCTAGAGAATCTTTTATATACAGAAATAGAAAACAAATTGGAAATAAACATTGCCTTTGAGATTACATGAGGGCTAAGCAGTTTCAAGCAGAAGAATGAACTCCTCTTTCTTTGAAATGATGCAACAAACTCCACCCAGGAGAAATAAAAAAAAGCAGATCAAGCAACCAAACAAAGAAAACCAAAGCAAGCAACCAACCAAACAAAACATTTTAACAACAAAAATATGCTGAACCTCTCCAAAAATTGTATTTTCATTCAATCAAAAATTGGCTTTTCATTCACGGAAATATGTGTAAATGTTTTTGAATACATTAGTGATCTCTTGCTTTTAACAAATTGTTTGAGCTCTTTCAAACTTGTATTACTACTTTTTTTTAAAAAAGCAGAAGTTGTTAATAATGGCCTTTTATTATTGCTTTTTTCCTTTCTGAAAGTAATCCATTCAAGCATGAAAGATCTTCATAAATACTGCAGAATGTACAATCTTGTATGATGTCTGAAGAGAAGGCCAGTAGAGTCCTGCAGCTTTAGAAAGGATCTATGCATCAATTCTGCATGCTGTGTATCTCCATAGAAAAAAAAAAAAAAAAAAAGAGTAGGATGAATGTAGGTAGCTTGGTTTCAATGAGTGTATGTCTGCTGCAGGAAGAGTCACCAGCTGGAAGTGCAAAGCAGCCTCTTTAAGCCAACACAGCAAACACACAGCTAGACCCAATCAGTCTTTGCACACCGAAGATACTATCAGATATACTGAGAGTTTACTGTAGTTTTCCTAAGGAAGTAGAGCTCATTCTTTTGCAACTTTATAATACCTATTTGATCCAAAAAGGTATCATTCCTTTCTAATTTGTTCTCTCTGTAAATACACAATATGCTAAAAAATTGTCATTATACCTGCTTTCAGTGAACATGCTCACAGACTGAACGGTTTTCTGCAGAAAAGTAGTGAGAAATCTACGCAAACTACAAAATATTTTATCAAGACTAAAAATGTAAATATCATGCAAGCATTAAAGAATAAGAATGCAATGACAATATCATACAGGTATCTTGAACAAAGTCTTATAAAAGAACTTATAATACTGTTACACAGCTTGTTCTTCACAGCGGAAATGCAAGAAGAGCTGAAGAAACTCATTGTTTTCTCTCTTACTGTATTCTGGTTCTTTAAGAGGAACAGAACAATTATTTAATTTTTAATGTGGTTTTCATATATGTGTGTCTACATATATAAGTGTAAGTTGATGCTTGATGCTATCAACTACAAAGACCCATTTTCTGTTGATTGTTTTAACAATTTCATTGTAAGCAAATAATGTGTTTTTAATCTACTTTATCTAATTTGATCAAAGAATTACTATAAATTGATTATCTGAAATATTATCCAAGATCCATCTTACAAATCTCATTGAAGCAGTGAATATATTGATCTAGTTCAGGCTCAACTAAAAATAGCTGATTTATACAGGTTCTTTACCAATAATTTGCATAAGATTTATTTTTGCAAAATAAAGGAATCAGACTTTTGGAAGAGCCCATTCAACAAACTGACACCTATTCTCTTACGTAGTGATGGATAGATAATAGCTACAGAGGGGTACTCAAATAAATTCTGACCTAAAACCTCTTAAAATTTGGTGATCAATTAGCATTTGATTTCAACTATATAATCCTAAGACTGCAGTATAATTATCCAGCAGCTTAAAGAAACCAGTGATCCCTTTCTGATTTACAGTTTATGTCTGGACTATTACCTATTGCATTAGATACACTTCACATTAGTGACTATGACGATAGTTCCATTATGTTACCTGTATCATCCAGAGTTGTAAGTTTCAATGTTTCTATACATCAAGACATAAAATATTCAGAAAGATGCACCAAAAACAAAGTATAAATCATTCAGGTTTGCACTGAAACAGCCCCATTTAGCATCCTGACTTAGTGCAAATGTTTCCCTTGCTTCAAGGAGGACTTGGTTATATCTGACAAAGAAAGACAACTATTGAAATTCCTAGGTAGAAGGCAAGTGTAGCAGTTTTTTTTTTTTTTTTTCCCAACCAGTAGGTTCAAATTAGGGAATTCCCTTTGTTCCCATCTATCATTTGACCATGAAATGCTACACAATAATTTATGAAGCAGTAGCTTTTATTTGGTGTGACCCTCTAGGATTGTAATCTCCAGCTATGGAGCATCAGAAGTCAGCAAAAACACAGAGATGAAAAAAGAGTAATTAATACGATAATCCTTCTCTTAATGTTTTTGAACACTGGATTATAATTAAAAAAAAAAAAACACTCTAAGAAATGATCAATGCTGTTTTGTATGGAATTTAATATATGAGCAGATTTCATTAACTCTTATACGTGTGTTACTTTAAATACATTTCTAGAACATATTTTAAAGAAGTAATAATTGATATTTTAGAAAAGTATGGAATGAGAGGTAAAGTCCTGCTCTACTTGAATTGCATACTACTGAGATTTCCCTCTTAAGTGGTAGTGATTTGAGGTGCTACTGTTTGTGCTGAAAGATCCAGCCTTTATGTAGATAAATTAATTTCTCATACTGGCTTAAAATACGATCAATATTGTTATAGTATTTCAGAGCAGCATTTGTACTTTTTGCTGACCTTAACTACTTGTTTAAACAAAATAAAGTATCATAAACAGAAGTGTCATAAAAGAGCCTTCCAGTATGGTTGATCATTCTGCTTTGGTGAAATGTACATAACTGATTTTACAGATGATTCAATAGGTAGGAAACTTATTGCATTATATTTTATTTTAGTAAGATTTTGTTATTGTTATCCACAGGCCTGACTAACTTGCCATTAGTTTTCAAAATCCAATTCTACCAGGAAATCCATATCCATATGGAGATAACCTTCTCCATATCTTTGGAGATAATTTCAGCTCTGCCAACCTAGTCTTTCAGACACTCTTGGGGAAAAAAAAACAACACCAAAAAAACCTACAAACACAAAATAGCATTTTTTTCTTAATTTTAATCACTTGCTCAATTATTCTGGTACAATGTGGTATATGATATCAGACACACTAGGAGTACAAGTGGATTGAAGAGTTTTTTATCCTTCCCCATGTATAATACTGTGCTCTTATTGCTACATCTTTATGTTGCTCAGCACAGTATCTCAGAAAGATGTAATTGTTTAGAAATCAAAGTTAATGAGTATAAGAATTCAATATTTTCTTTTCCCTGTGTACTATGGTATTCCTTTCATTACCAATATTCCTCAGCTAATTATCTTCTACAGACATTCTGGAGGATAAAATCTTTAGGCAACTTTAAAGCATCTGTACATGTAGAATAGGAAATCTTGTGAAATAAAAATGTTCACTTGTAAGTAAAGAACACAAGTGTGGGGTTAGTAGGTGTATCTAGCAATTTAAATTGGAACATCTAACCACACTAAGTTGAAGCAGTTACACACAGATTTTATTATTCCAGGTTGGCCCAAGCCCCCTGTCTTTTCAAATGGAACATATATGGTACATATAACGCAGACAGAATATTGAAAAAGCCTCACTGATGACTTTATTATGCTCACTGCTGCATTTATTATGCTTTTCACATAAATCAAAGTAAGGAAGTCAAAAATATTGTATGGATCAAACAGATAAGATGCTTAATTATAACTCAAAAAGCACAGCCTAGTATGAAAGCAAAACACATTGCTTGGAAAGATGTCAAAATGAATACTAATACTTTGGGCCATTCTGGCCTAAAGAGAAAGCAGCAGGTTTACTACAGAAAATTCTACATAATGGGAAATGCAGGTGCAATGGATTATAATCTATATTTTAAGGTAACAAGCATGAATAAATGTGATTGCCTTTCTAGGACTTGTAAATGAACATTTTTTTAAAAGAGTTTCAGAAAACTGCCTAGTGTTTATAAACTCTGGAAAAGCTTTGACTGGGAAAAAAAATAAATCTATATTGTGTTAAATTCCAACAAAAATACCATGAAAGAGTTTCCACAGTAATGACTGCTGAAGGAGTACATGTTCACAGAATCACAGAATCATATGAACCATAGAATAGTTTGGGTTGGAAGGGACCTTAAAGCCCTCCCAGGCTGCTCAGGGCCCCATCCAGCCTGGCCTTAAACACCTCCTGGGATGGGGCATTCACAGCTTCTCTGGGTAGCCTGTTCCAAGGTTCCACCACCCTCTGAGAAAAGAATTTCTTCCTAATATCAAACCTAAAATCCCTTCTTTTAGTTTAAAACTATCCCCTCTTGTTCCATTGCTGTCAGACAGTACAAAAGGTCAGTCCTGTTTATCAGCTTCCTTTATGTACTGGAAGGTAACAATCTCCGCAGTGCCTTCTCTTCTCCAGGCTGAACAAGGACAAATCCCTCAGCCTTTCATAAAAGGAGAGGTTCTCCAGCCCTCTGATCATCTTCATGGCCCTCCTCGGGACTACTCCAACAGCTCCGCATTCTTCCTGTGCTGGGGCCCCCAGGCTTGGGCACAGTACTCCAGGCAGGGTATCACAAGGGCAGAACAGTGTGGGACAATTCCCTCCCTCACCCTGGTGGCCACCCCCCTTTTAATAGAATCCAGGTTACTGTTGGCCCTCCAGGCTGCAAGGACACGCGTGGTTCATATCAAGTTTCTCATCCACCAGAAACTCCAAGTCCCTCTCAGCAGGATTGTTTTCAGAGAGTTCTTCCAGTCTGTAGACATGTCTGGGATTGCTCCAACCGAAGTGCAACACTTTGGATTGTACCTGGACTTTGTCTTAAACATCATTCTATCTGCATAACAATATCCTCTAGAGATAGTTACTTCGCTTTCACCATTATAAGAGTCTGAATAACTTAGAAAATTCCTACAGACCTGGCTGTGGCTAGCTGTTAAGAGAACACTTTTAGGACATCCCTGTACTCTGGTAGGCACAGGGCTAGTACACTACTCCAGTTTTCCAAAATTTACTATTTTTATGTTTTTTGCCTTTTTTTTTCTTTTTCTTGTGTATATAAACACATAAAAGTATAATGACAAAGTTTATGCTGCTGCTTCTTGTACCGAGTCTTGTTCTGTGAGCACACCAGAAGGTTGCCATTCAGAGAGACTGGACAGGCTGGATAGCTGAGCAAAGAGGAACTTTCCACAAAGGTAAGTAAGGAGTCCTACACCTGGGGAGGTATAATTGCACACATCAGTACAGGTCAGGGGCTGACCTGCTGGAAAAGAGCTGTGAGGAGAAGAACCTGGGTGCTCTGGTTGACAGCAGGTTTACCATGAGCCAACAGTGTGCCCCTGTCAAGAAGGCCAATGGTATCCCAGGGTGCATCGAAAGAGCATGGCAAGCAGGTTGAGGGAGGTGATCCTCCCTCTCTCCTGTGCCCTGGTGAGGCCACATCTGGAGTACTGTGTCTATTTCTGGGCTCCTCAGTACACAAAAGACAGGAAACAGCTGAAGAGAGACCAGTGGAGGGCCACAAAGATTATCGGGGGCCTGGTACATCTTCTTTGTGAGGAATGGCTGAGAGAGCTTTTTAGCCCAGAGAAGACTGAGGAGGGATCTTATCTATTCCTGTAAATATCTAATGGGGGAAGTCAAGTGGATGGTGCCAAACTATTTTCAGTGGTTTCCCGCAACAAGACAAGCAGCAGTGGGCACAAACTGGAACTCAGAGGAAAAGTTTCTTTAACATGAGGTTGATAGAGCACTGGAACAGGCTGCCCAGGGAGGCTGTGGAATTTCCTTCTCTGGAGACATTAAAAACCCTCCTGGATACTTTCCTGTGCTACTTGCTGTAGTAAACCTGCTTTAGCAGGGGAATTAGACTCGATGTCCAGAGGTCCCTTCCAACCCCTATGGTTCTGTGATATTTTTTCAAGGTTCTCTGGAGTCAAAGATTATTCATCTCCACAGCTCTCCCCCACCTCCTCCAAATGTTCCTTTCAAAATAAGCCACGTTGAAAACTATGTTTCTCACTACAGTAGCAAGAATTCAAAAATTTAAATATTTTTTTAAAGATGCTTGTTTTCTGTTAAGAAGTTGGGATAACTTAAGACTTTAAAAGAGGTAAATTCATAATTGAACTAGAGAACTAGATTGAGATTTGTATCTGTTTTTACTTACATAATATATTTCACTGTTTTTTGTTTCCTCTTTTCTCTTTTTTTTTTTCTTGTCTGAACCTAAGCAATAAGCATTTAAACCAAGATTTTCTCAGAGAAGAAAGCTGAATTATTTTCTTTTAAAAATATTTTTATTTTGCCAGGGGATGGAGATTTCACTTACAAGCTGTGTCAGCTAATTATATTGTTAAGTGTCTTGTGTCAGAACAACAGTAACAGGAATCACACTAGAACTCCTTGGGCAAGTAACAGTCCAAATTATACAACAATCAAATTATTCAAAATATTTTGTAGGAGCACAACAAAATGATTAATTGCCAGTAATTGTGAATAATCTTAAGCATGTATGGCTGCTATCTCATGATTCCTCTGATTACTTTAAATATTCTTAGGAGGAAAAAGTCAAAAAGAAGATACCTATATAAAATGAGTCACTTCAGGATTAACATGAAAATTCTAAACTATGAATCTGCCTGCTTATTCTTTCCACATCTGTTCTAATGGTCAATGACTGAGAGCTGTGCAATACTTTTAAAACTGATAATGTAGAAACTTTTGGACAGATGCTGAGCATGTGTAATTAAGGATAACTCTACTGATTTACTCCCCACTGAGTCACACTTGCTGAGACAAAAACTGAATCTGATCAACAAAATTTGAAATTTCATCATTTTTGGCTGAATGTGTCATCTAGCTTACTCATGTACCAGCCCGTATAGATTTAAAACTCACATTAACTATTCTCAGAACATATTTGAACTCTTTATCTGCCTCATTGCTAAAGTACAATCCAAACCATTTTGAACAGGATAGGATTAAGATAAGCAGAACATAGTTCAATAAAACAAGATTAATTTTAAGACAAGTTTGAAAGTTATTTAAGGTAAATTTGAAATAATAAAATATCCTATTCTTCTCATATCAGTTTTAATCAAAATTTTTAATATTACTTCCATTCTTCCCAGTCTGACTACTGTTCTTTTTATTGCAGAAGACTGCTTTGGTTATAAATTTCTAGTGATGTCTCTGGTCAAAGTGGCATAGTTAAATAACTGGTTATGCATTTCTTACTTAAGATGTAAAATAACTATTTTACATATAGAAGGTACATATGATATATGTGCACAATATGTCCACTGAAAGGTCATCAAATTATTTCAAAGATAATAGAGAAGCAGTGACCTATTTCTCAAGCCTGTCCAGGTCCGTCTGGATGGCATCCCTCTGTTCTGTCATATCAGTTGCACCACTCAGTTTAGTATCATCTGCATGCTTGGCAAGGATGAACTCCATCCCACTGTCTAGGTTGTTTATAAAGATGCTGAAGAGCATTGGTCCCAAGACAGACTCTTGCTGGACAATGCTCATCACCAGCCTCCACCTGGATAGAGAGCTGATGACAACAGTCCACTGGTTGCAATCATACATCTAATTCCTTATTGACTGAATCGTCCACTCTTCAAATCCGTATCTTTACAATATAGAAGGATGTCATGTTGAACCATGCTAAAAGCTATGCAGAATTACAGGTAGACAACATCAGTTGTTCTTCTTTTGTCCATCAGATTGATCAGGCACAATCTGCCCTTGGTGAAGCTTTGCTGGCTGTCTCACATCACCTGCTCATCTTACATGTTCTTTAATATCGTTTCTAGGAGGATCTGTTCCATGATCTTCCCTAGCACAGACCCCAGCCTGCAGTTTCCTGGCTCTTCATTTCTTCTCTTCTTAAAAATGGGAGTGATGTTTTCCTTTTTCAAGTCATCAGGGACTTCAACTGATAGCTGTGACTTTTTAAATATGATGGAAAGTGTCTTGGCAACTACCTCTGAACCCTGGAATGAATGTTGTCTTGACCCACAGACTTGTACACATTCTGTCTCATCGTGTGTTCTCAAACTTGCCCTTCTTTTACCTCTAACTCGTGCCTAGAGGTTCAAGGGTACAAGAGAAGTGAGAAGCTTGACTGTTAGTGAAGACTGAGGCACAGACCTTGTTGAGTACCTCAGTCTCCTCATCTGTTGTTGCCAGGTTCTCCCTTCTCATTTATCGGAGCAGTAACATTTTCCTTGACCTGTCTCTTCTAATCAGAAGAGAATTCTGTGCCTGTAGAATCTCTTCTTCTTCCCCTGCAGGGATGAGGCATCCACAACCTCCATGGGCAACCTGTTCAAGTGCGTCACCACCCTGTGAGTGAAAAACTTCCTCCTAATATGAACCTAAACCTCCCCTGTCTCAGTTTAAAACCATTCCCCCTTGTCCTATCACTATCCACCCTCGTGAACAATCGTTCCACCTCCTGTTTATACGCTCCCTTCAAGTATTGGAAGGCCACAGTGAGGTCTCCCCGGAGCCTTCTCCATGCTAAACAAACCGAGTTCCCTCAATCTTTCCTTACAGGAGAGGTGCTCCAGCCCTCTGATCATCTTGGTGGCCCTCCTCTGAACTCGTTCCAAGAGCTCCATGTCTTTCTTGTGCTGGGGGCCCCAGGCCTGGATGCAGTACTCCAGATGAGGCCTCACAAGAGCTGAGTAGAGGGGGACCACCACCTCCTTCTCCCTGCTGGCCACTCCTCTTTTAATGCAGCATAGTTGATCTTCTGGGCTGCCAGCGCACAATGCTGGCTCATGTCCAGCTTCTCATCCAGCTTTACAGTAAGGGTGACGGAGCACTGGAACAGGCTGCCCACAGAGGTTGTGGAGTCTCCTTCTGTGGAGATATTCAAGACTCATCTGGATGCCTACCTGTGTGACCCATTGTAGGGTACCTGTAGAGGGTTGGACTTGATGATCTCTTGAGGTTGCTTCCAACCCCTGAGATTCTGTGATTCTGTGATTCTGCAATAACTTCGTTAATAACAAAGAATACTACCTTTTAAATTGAAAAATTAATGTAAGTTGCTCTGAAAGTAATGCCTCCTACTTAGTTCCATGGAAACTACAACAGAGTCAAAGAACGCAATAGGACTATTTGATAGAGCTGCAAAACACTATTTTTCATCAGTCACCACCATTAGCTATTCATTTTTGCCAGCAATGAGCAAGAGCCTGTATGTCACGCTCAAAAAAACATCTGGAATGTGACTGTCACAACTGCTGAAACACACCACCCACTGCCTCACTATGCTGTCATGTACTGTTTTGTCTCCATAAATGTTCAACAAGTGTCAAGGAATGACAGTGGGTGCCATTTTTTCCTCATGGAGGAATTCAGTGACACACCTTTGCTTCATACACACTTCCACGTCAGATGCCACTTTGACACACTGTCCCTCTGCTGCCGTCTGTCACATGGCAACAGTATATAACAGAATATTGGTGGGAAGGTTCAACCTCTACTGCCATACCACCAATATCCGCCTCTGATGTTGTAGGCCAACATCATAAAAATAGAATCATAGAATCATTGAATCAACAAGGTTGGAACAGACCTACAAGATCATCCAGTCCAACCATCCACCTATCACCAATAGTTCTAACCAGACCATGTCCCTCAACACAGTGTCTAAACGTTCCTTGAACACCTCCAGGGTTGGTGACTCCACCACCTCCCTGGGTAGCCCATTCCAGTGCCTGACCTCTCTTTCAGAAAAGCAGTATTTCCTAACATCCAGCCTGAATCTGCCCTGTCACAACTTGAAACCATTCCCTCTAGTCCTATCACCAGTTACAGGAAATAAGAGGCTGACCTCCAGCTCACTACAACCTCCCTTCAGGTAGTTAGAGAGAGTGAGAAGGTCTCCCCTGAGCCTCCTCTTCCCCAGACTGAGCAATCCCAGCTCCCTCAGCCGTTCTTCGTAAGGCCTATGCTCCACACCCCTCACCAGCTTTGTTGCCCTTCTGTGGACATGGAGAAGACAACAATAGGAGTCATTAATTTTGGAGCAGCCCTCTTACATCTATCAGGACTTAGGATGTTTCACAAAAAGTTATTGCAAAAGCCATACGCTTTGTGACAAGCATATTTGTAAATATGTGCTAGTAATACAATGTTTTGTGATTTATAACAGTCATTAGTAAACCTACCTCTAGGGAGGAGGAATCCTTCTGAAGAAGAAAAGGCTTTTAAACAACTCACTGAAGTAATTTTTTTATGTCACTATGCACATTTTCTGTTTGTGCCTGCTCTGGTAGAGGAGACACTCCCCACTTCTTACAGTAGAAATGGGATGTATTTATGAGAGCAGACTAAACTTTTTATATATCCCCTTACATGACAATTGGCAATATTCTTCATTTTGCAGAGACAGATCAGAAAAAAAAATGATACTTTCTACTGTATAAACTAATTCCAAAATGGAAAATAAACAAAAGAAAAATTTTTTTCAAGAAGAACATCAATATAGCTTTCCATGGTAGGGCCATCCAAGCTGATTTATAAACTCTGCAATCACTCCTTGCTTTCTGCATTTGCTTATTTAGTTTTGAAGATAGCAAACAAAAGAATCATCAAGGCATTTCCTCTCCTTATTTTAAAAAGCACTGCAACTTTGTTCCTTTCCTGTAATTCTTGTAATCAGAGATTGAAAAGTACAAACAACTTGCACAATGCCTGTGCAGCATGAATACAGGAAAGAGTAAATTGAGACATCACTGATATTCATGTTGCAAAATGGATTTGCAATTTGAGCAGAAGACACAATGGTCCAAGTTGAAATAAAAGCAGATCCATACATCAGGTTTTTTTTATATTTAGATATACAATATGGGATGAATTCTAAAGTAATTCAGAAAGGCATTAATAAGTTGCCTAAGGCCTACAGAGGCAGGATCATATCTACCTATATTCTATCTCACTGTCTCACCAACTTATAGGAAATCATTAATTACTAAAAGAGTGAAGAGAGCTAACACAAATTTATTTACACACATAACTTAAAATATTAAGAATAGCATTCAAAATGAACACTATTTAAAAATATTCTTGGTTACTAATACTTTGGTGAAGACTTCAGTTCAAAGAAAAATAGAAAATGCATTACAATCCCCAGAAAAGGAGATTAAAAAAAAATACAACAATTTTATACTTTTGGGTGATCATAGGAAAAAACACTGTATAGCTTGGATCTTTCATTGATGTGGTAGTCATACTGAAATGTATTATTTATGAAACAGGAGAAAAACACACAGTAAAAAGTGTGTAGTAATTGGTGTTCTAAGAACAATGACAAACAGTTCACAAGGTAGTGGTTATTAATTGCCCTTCCTCCTCCATAATACATACAACTTTTTTTAAGTGACTGAACAACTTGTTATGTTTCCTCAGACTGTGAACGTAAGAACCTCTTCATGGGCTCAATTAGAAAAATAAATCTCTTAGTTTTAGAATGTTCATCCCTCAAACTACTTTGTGTATTTCTTATCCTTCCACTCAATGTTTTTGCCTAATTTGCCTTTTCCTTGCCTCTGCATGGGGCTATGAAACAGTTTAATAAGCTCTAACTGTATCTTATTGTTCCTGTTAATCATAACTGGTGCATCTTCCTCACTCTCTGGGCCTTCAGAAGTAAAACTAGCCTGAAAAGAAACCTCTACTCTAGATTCGTTAAGTTACTGCTAACTCTTATTTTGACATTTGCTCACATTTAAACAAGAATGATGACAAACATAAATTACTTAAAATAGCCCAAAATAGTAAATATTTTTTTTTCCAGAGAAATTAAACCTCATGCTTTTCTGCTAATTCATCTGCTGTTCATCCTTCTCCCTGCCACTTTTCTTACGAAAATAGCATTAGAAGTAGGAATGTAATTGATCTAAAATTCTGCTTCAGGTGTGCAAATAAGGAAATCCCAAGCAACTTAAGCAATTAATTATGATGTCATTATGAGCCATACATCCACACAGCAAATGTTTTAGCAACCCCTACAGCACAAGCTTAAAAGAGTTGACAGAATGAACAGCTATCACACCATCACAGCATGACTGAGGTTGGAAAATGCCTCTGGAGATCATCTGGTCCAACTCCCTACCTGGAGCAGGGTCACCTATAGCAGGTTGCCCAGAATGATGTCCCATGAGGTTTAGAATATCTCAACAGATGAAAACTCCACAACATTTCTGGGCAATCTGTGACTGATCTCTCAATAAAAATTTTTTCCTCTACTTCAGACTGTGTCCGTTGTCTCTTGTCCTTACACTAGGCATTGCTGAGAAGAATCTGGCTCTGTCTTTACTTCACCCATCTATTTATGCATGTAGATAAAATTCCAGCAAACCTTCTCTACTCCAGAATGAATTGTTCCAGCTCTCTCAGCCTCCCCTCATATGACAGACTTTCCAGTCCCTTCACTAATTTATTTATTTATTTTAACAAACTCTCTTATACTAATGAACCCAGCAGTTCAGAAGTATCTCACCAGTACTGATAAGGGGGAATACAATGCTTCTCCTAATGCAGCCCAGGAAACTGTTGGCCTCTTTTGCTTTGAGACTGTACTGGTGGGTCACAGTCACCTTATCACCTTTGATGACCCTTAGGTTCTTATTTGCAGAGATCCTTTCTGGCTGATGAACAATCATCATATGCTTGGGGCTGGACTTATACTTCCCCGGGGACAGGATTTTGCATTTCCCTTTGCTGAAATTCTTGAGGTTCATTTTCTCCCATTTCTCCAATCTGTCAAGATCCCCCTGAATGACAGCAAAACTGTTTGGAGTATCATCCACTCTTCCCAGTTTTTAATCATCAGCCGACTTGCAGAGAGGGTGCTCTGACTCATCATCTAGGTCATTAAAAAAGATTCTAAGGAATTGCAATCCCTGTGGACTCCTGGGAAACTTCACTAGTGACTGCCTTCAAGCTGGATTTCATATAACTGATCAAAATCCTCTGATCCCTGCTCTTCAGCCAGCTTTCTATTCATCTCACTGTTCATTTATCTAAACATTACTACCATAGTCCAGTACAGCTGTGAGGATGCTGTGAGTGGTAGTGTGAAATTGTTACTATAGTTGACAAAAAACAATATCCTGTGTTTTTTTCCAATCAAACAAGCTAGCCTTCTCATCATAGAAGGCTATCAGGTTGATCAGGTACAATTTTCTCTCCATAAAGCCATGTGGATCTATTCCTATTCACATTCTTGTGGTATAGAATTTTAAATGTTTTCTAGGATTTTTTTTTTTTCCTGTGACCTAGGTGAGACTGGCCAGCCGTAGCTCTTCCTTATTACTCCTCCTGAAGATAAGAGCAACATTTGCATTTTTTCCAGTTTCCAGAAACCTACAAGGATCACCATGACCTTTAAAAGGTAACTGAGATTGGTCTGTAAATGACATGGGCCAGCACCCTCAGCATTAGTGGGTGCAATATGTCAGATCACAATTGTCATAAATATTCCTTGACCTCATCTTGTTCCATCAAGGGTAAGTCTTCCTTGCTCCAGAGTTTTGCCATGTCCTCTGTGGCCTGGAATTGCTAAAGGTCAGTCTTAATAGCAAAGATGGAGGTAAAAAAGTCATTACATCTATTCTGCACCAGAAATTCCTGTCATGTTGTAAAGTTGTAGGGTTTTTTTTTTTTTTGGTGGAAAAATCAGTTTTCCGTATGCTTCTACCTCTCTCTTTCCCCACTTATTAATGTATTCCAGGAAGGATTTAATAGTATTTTGAAATTAATGAGATGCTCTATTTAACTATTTAACATTAAAGGAAATGGTATATTCATGTCAGTTCAATATAAAATCCAGGAAGACACGTACTGCTATTTTAGCTAGTTATCCTCAATATATAAACAGACTTCTTTTGTCTGGCTAAATGATGTTTGTTGAATCACAGAAAACAGATTTTGAGTATTGAAATCATACCTATCCATTTCAAGGGGAAGCCTGTAAAGCACTTGAGAACTTCACCCAGGGCATCCCTGTCTAATTTAGCCACCAGACTGGAAGTAATACAATAAAGACATCAGACGCACTTGTCATGTGAACGCAACTGTGAGCTTTCAGGTCTGACCTATTGTCATTTCAAATGGAGTTGCAATGATATACTTGTTTGGGACCTACTTATATCTTTGTTCTGTGACGTGGTACCTCTACATTGAGTGATTTTCAGCATATGGAGGGCTACCAGCTTACAGGTGTCATGTCTGTAAAAAAATCAGGCAAAATAAATACCATCCCTTTCTGTGTGATAGACAGAAAAATCAATATGTTAGGTTAAGTAATTAAAAGTTAATCGAAGGGAACATGAAAACCCATGGAGCATCAGATGAACAATGGCAAGAAGAGGAACTCCAACAACTTAACTAATGAAAACAAAGCATACTGAGTTAATTACTCACACAGCTGCCAAGAGGGAACAACTACAAATGTGAAATGCACTAAAAGAAGATGTGAAATGAAACTCACCTCCCACATACATTTTGGACTGAAAGGAGTTACTGCTTAAAGAGATATAGGGCTCAATACGGAACTCAGGAGGAGAGATTTGGGGTATTCTTTAAAACTGCGTATGGGAAATGTAAAGATATTGCAGGAATATGTGAAACTTACTGTGTTTAGGGAAAGCATCAAGAATAGGTAGAGGGAAGAATCAAGTAGAATTGGCAAAGAAAAATAGGGCAAAACAGATGGAAGAAGAGATAAAAAAAAGTGTCAATCAGATGTAAACAGAATGCAGGGCAGTCCAAATATCTGTTTGAATCACTGCATTTACATTCTTTGACCAGTCTTCTGTGTCAGTACAGTCCATATTCTCAGGCAGTGTGTGAATGCTAGAGAACTTCAAGCCAAAATAACCAGTGATTAGGATAAAAATCAGAGTTGCAGGAACTGGAAAACTGGAATAAAACACAAGTTTTTAAGCCTGAGAAGTCCAAATGCTAATAGCAAGAGAAGCTTCAGTCTAGCAACCAGCTTTTGGAGAGACTGTTTAAGATTAAGATCTAGAGTTACTTGTATTGTTATGTGCATATATTTCATCAGTGAACTTAAATCTTCATCAGATGGAAAAGCGGATCATGATTAGGCTGTGCATGCAGTTCTTGTTTACATGGCTGCTGGTATGTCTTTTTCTCCATCTGTATTGATTCATGCATCTATCCATATGAACATTTTGTATATCCTTGCATTTGCCTCCCTCCTACCTCACCAGGGACAGGGAACCAACCACAAGAGGCCACAAGGAATAATGTCAGGCCAGGACAGGAAGAATCTACATGGGTCCTGAAGCCCAACATAAAGAGCTTCAACTAGTATTGCTTACTTATTTTCAAAAGCTCAATGATTTTAAAAGTCTTTCAGCCCCACATTCTCTAAGATATGGAGAGCAAAGTAACCCTAATAATTTTAATTATATATATTTTTATCCAGAACATTGTGCAAGGATGAATCTATCTACTCTGCCTTCAGAGTTCCCACACAATCACCCATTAGAGGAAAATCAGCTGGAAAAACTGCCGTTCTTAATTTGCTTTTAGTTTTCACTGCTTAAATCTGTTATCAGTGGGCAATATTCATGCAGTGGTAGTTCGTGAGTGATCTACCTCTCCTTATCTCAACCTCTGAGCTATTTGTTTCATTGTATTATCTCCCTCTGTTCTGTTGAGGAGTTTGAGGGAGTTGGAAAGTAGTATGGTGGAGGTTTGTTAGCCATTAGTGTGGAACCACAACTGCCTGCTTTGAAGGTACTTTATGCACTCTAAACAGAGACCATGCTGAATGCCTTGCCAGCATTGAGGTATGTGTCATCCTCTTTTTACTTCCTCTTACCCACATAGTCATCTCATCACAGGGAACCATCAGAATGGCTGAGAAATATTGGAAATATTTGTCTGAGGAGAAACTGAGCTGTTAGTTTCCAGCAGCTTGCACCTGGAATTCCAAATGACTTTCAGGAAGATTTCTTCCAGCCCCTTCCCAGGCACTGAGTTTAGTCTGATCCACTTGCAGTTACTACAAACTTCCCTCTTTCCTTTCCTAATTTTTCCAGTAAAAAGGAATCTTTCTCAATTGCCATACCACTTTAAAGGCGATGAAGAACACTCTTTTTGACATTGCACGTCTCCCTCCACACCCTTGGGTGCAACTTGCATGGCCCCACAGACCTGTTTGTATCCTGGCAGGTGAAGTGCTTTCTACTTCAATCCCTGTTTTTTGTAGGGAGTGCTTCATTCCCACCAGTTCTGCTGGGGACCTGAGTGGCCTCACCAGTGAAAAGAGAGGGAAAAAAGGCCTTAAATACCTATGCCTTCACCACATCTCTTGTCAATAGGGTCTCTATCTAGATGAGTAGCCAGCCCACATTTTCCTCAGCCTTTGTTTTGCCTCTCATAGGAACCCATCTTTTTGACTACCTCTCTTGATAATTTTAGCTCTGAGTTTTTTCTTTTTGGCATCAGAAATGCTCAAGGCACTGCTTTCTTGGGCAATATATTTCCCTGAGTGGCTGGTCTATCTGCACTTCAGCATCCACTCCTATTTATTTATTTATTTATTATCTGAGTCCATGGCCTTCTGCCACTTTTTCCTGATTTCTTGTACACTGGAATGGATTGCCCTTATGCTGTGATGGTTAACAAGGTTTTTTGACCCCTTCTGGCTGCTGCGTCAGTTTCCATGGGATTCTGACAAATGGAATGCCTTACAAGCTGCAGCCGTCTGTCCTTTACCATATGCCTCTCCCCTCGCCACAAACTTCTTGTTTTTTCATGGTATTACTTACTTCAGAGGCTTTAGGACTGTTAGTAAATGTCTCCGAGGTGAATTAATTATGACACCTCTGACAGTGAAATATCATCATATTTTTGCTTTAATCTATAACCCTTCTAAACTCTAAAACTGCCTACATTTTTGCTTCCAACATAAAAGTCATGTACTTGCAGAAAATTTAATTGGATAAAAAGAACTGAGTTTAGTAAAAAAATTACTCCCAGTGCAGCTGACAAAAATGAGAGCTTATTGCTGGATAGATAGTTAGAATATTTTCTAAAAATATAAACAGTGTGGATGTTTCACTTCAGATTTTAAAAATACAAAAGATATTGTAAGTATGATTTTTAAACATTAGCTGTTCAAAAAGGCAGTTCCAGCTCCAAGGCCAATTGTCATTAGTTAGAAACCACATGAACAGTAAGATGAAGGTTCATTCCTACTGTTTTAATAAGAGGTCAATGGAAGGCCAACTTAATTTCCTTCAGACTCTACTCAGTGGTATTAGTTAGTGAAATCAACCCTTGTTTAATTCCAAATTCAGTTATTTCAAGCACTAATGTTTTTCTGACATCAATGAGCAAATCCATCTGAGACAAGTATTTTAATTTCACTAAGGTAATTTTATAATTCAGAGACTTACCAAATTCCCAAGTTACATGTCTCCAAACTCACAATATGTGAATTGATACTGAAATAATAGCTTTCTGTTTTGAACCTTTAGCACTACAATAGAATTTTTTTTCTGATAATTTTCATGGTTTCTCATACATGATGAATAATACATGACAGGTCTTTAAAAATATTTAAAAAGTGATCAAAAGTGCAGTGTAGCTCTATGAAATAAGTATACCAGTCCCAGTTCAGTAAACTGAATTTCTCAGCCCAAACCCAATATATATGGTTCCTTGACTGTCAGTAGCTTGACATTTGTCATTGTAATGTTTTTTCAAGCTAAATTGTCTGTGTCCCCTTAAAGTCCAGTTCTGGTAGGTACTATTTTGCATAGAGACAAAACCAAAGTTGGAGATGAGCTTCCAACTTTCTCTTTCTAGGCAATGTCCTTCTAACTTGCTTATCAAAGGAATCAGCACACCAAACACAAAATGCTGAAGGAGATTCTGAACTTACTGTCTGACTCCTCAGACAGTACCTTAAACTAATAATCTTTCTCAGAAGATGGAAAGGTTTTTAAAGATGCCGCACACCATAAATTTGGAAATATCAAAATTAGTTTTGCTCCCATATCTGAACTTTACAAATCATTAGATGTTGCACAATCGTATTTGTAAACTAATTTCTACTGAATTCCCATACCAAAGTATCACATGCATACAACTTTCTGACTCAGAAAAATGAAGAATGAGAAACATAGCATTAAAATACACTGTTTTCAAATCTTGTCAGATGTTTTGGAAGGATTAAGAAGGAGATCTGTCCCTATGTTCACCTGAGTTTTTTAAAGCAGTCTTCTCATTCTGCCATCATTTTGTGACAAATTGCATGGCAAGTAGGCAGACAGCAAGGAATCCATTTAGAAGGATAAGAGGAAATAATAAATTTTTTTGAGAAAATATGGCAGTTGTTTAGTTAGGACAAAAGTAAAGTCTTCAGTTAAGAGTTAAGAATAAAAGGTGAGGCAATATAGAAGTGAGAAAGGATGCAGAACAGATGAGCCTTACCTGTTATTACTGGGCAGTAAACTCAGTAGTATTGTCTCTTTAACAGAATTGCAGAATATACTTAGTTGGAAGGGACTCACAAGGGTCACTGAGCTCCACACTTGGCTCCACACAGGACCACTGAAAATTCAATCCCTATGTCTGAGCACATTTTAAGCCCAAGTGCTTCTCGAACTCCAGAAGGCTTGTTGCCATGACCGCTTCACTGAGGAACCTGTTCCAGTGCCCAAATAGTGTTTGTTCTCAGTGAAGAACCTTTTCCTAATATCTGATCTGAACTTCTCCTGACACAATCTTAAACTATTCCCTTCCATCCTATCATTAGTCTCCCACAAGAAGACATCATTGGAGCCACTCAGTCTGCTCCACTTTGCAAGGAATTCATAGACAAAAATGAGGTCACCCTGTCTCTTCTTCTAGCTGAAGTGGTCTTTCCTTGTAAATCATGCTCTTTAGTTCTTTCACCATCTTTGTTGCTATCCTTTCTAATCCATTCTAATATTTTTTTCTATCCATTTAATATTGTGGAGCACAAAATTTCACACAGTTCTCAAGCTGAGGCTGCACCAGTGCTGAGTATAATGGGACAACCCCTTCTTTCCATTTGTGAGAAGAGCAAAACAAGAATGGAGTACCACTAGAAGCAAATGCTGTAAAACAACACATTGATTAATTTCTAGCTTAAGCCAACATTTTTGTACATATCAAATTAATTTTTCATAAAACATTCATTGTGTAATCATCCTGTATTACCATCTTAGTATGCAAAATTTCTGGTCTCCCAAAATATCAGCTAGAAGAAAACATTTCTGCAATAAAGCAGCTAAAGCCCTGTAAAACACAAAAGGAACTTGCAACTCTTGAAACACAAACGGTTTATAATAGTATCGCAAGGGATTTCAGAGTTTTCTCCATTTATGACTGTTTCCATTGACATTGATTTTACAGTCAGTGAAGTGTCAAAGAACAAACAAACAGACAGAAAACAGTTCAGTTTCCTTTTCCTGGTCTACCCAGGAACATTGATGGAACAGAGAAAAAAGGCCACATTTTCCTAGAGGCAACACTAGAAACAATGGTTAGTATTGGATCTCAGAAACGCACACTTCAGGGATGCCATACCTTTGCAGTGATAGGTTTCCAGTAGTGCTGTCCTCAGGGTTCAGAGTAAAGTTCTACTATTTCAGGTCCTTTGGTATTAGAATCATTGGCCTGGACTTCCAGAAAGGCCAGTTAATTTGTTCTGAATTGCAATATGTGGTCACTTAAGCATTCTTGTCCTCATTTCCTAATCTGTAGAATTACATTAATCTTCCTCTCTCCTGACTCCTTTATTTATTTATTTTTATATCTTTCTTTCCCTCTTAGACTTTGTTTTCTTATCTTCCCTTAGTGTTTCCTTCTCTCAATCCGAGGTTTCTTCAGTTCTAGGGCTCTCCCACCTCGGTAGAGGCCTCATCTGCCTGATTGGACAAATAGTAATGACATGGGGCCATTTCCTGCACTGTTTGAGAATAAAAGATAGCAGATGCATCTAACTGTCTTAAAGTGTGTCTTCACTGCACTGCAAGGGTCAACGATTTTATCACCTCGGGGTCATCAGCCCATTATAACTGATTAATGGAGCACTCACCAAAACAAGGACATTTTGAGTAGTATGTCACAGAGCTGTCATATTAACTTTCTGAAAGCCTTCCAAGCTGTGCATTAAAAGTTAACTAATAAACAGCAAATGATGAGCTGAAAAGAAAAGCACCTTTTCTCCATTAGGCCAAAATAAAAGGCACATATCTAGAAGAAAGAAGGAAAAAACACACTACCTTATTATACCTTAAGAGCATACCAATTTCACAAGTGTGAAGCCTGGCAAGCAGCTGAGATAGATGGTCAGATCACAAGGGAAAGCATGAGGAAGATCCTTGCAATACTTCTCTAAAATCCCCTTATTTACATCAAAGCACATGAAGCATTGAAGAGAAACTGAGGCAAAGATGGAACAAGAAGAAGAGCAACAGCATGCTGAGAGGTACACTCATCTTCTGCTACACATAGTTACCCTTCTCCTGCTTCACACAGCACAGAAAAATTGTTGATCCTTGTTGCTACTGGGTTGATCTGTCATTTTCGTCTTGGGTCTGAATGGAAATCAAAATAAGGATCAGTGTGCATACAGTATGCTCTGTAAAAGAAACCATGAGACAAACCACAGGAGAACATGCTGCTCCAGCTGTAGCCAAAATTGTTCAGGAGAGTACTGACATTTGATGAGCATCCTCCCATCATCATTTTTCCAGTGCAGCCACCATAATCCTCCTTGTTGACCAACTTCTGACAGATTAATAATCAAGGATGCCTGAGTTTGGATGGAGATGTGCATGTGGGTGAACCACCAGGCTTAGGAAGGCAGCAAACTCAAGCTTGGCACCTGCATTCAGTTCTTACTTGGCTGACCACACTGTCAGGTGAAAGCTCCTGAAGCACAGGAGCTTGCATGGTTAAGTTGGCCAGCAAGCAGGAAGATGGTGAGACAGAGCTTTTCTTCTTGCATTAGTTTGTGTAAAGCTTAAAACCTGAGAATGCTTTTACTCTGCATTTAACATCTGAGTACCCAATATATTAATGTAGACTTTTTTTTTTTTAATTTACAGACAGATAATTTAAAAGTAATAATAGATTCCTAGTCCTTAATTTGATATCAGCTTTGCTGGTCTTATTTTCACCTAGCCTCAGGAGGCTTCTTTGGTGCTGTTCTCTGGAAAATAAAAAAAGCCTATGTTCTTAATGTCCCTAATCTGTCATTTTATGGATTAATCTTGATACTGTGTTCCTTGTCTGATTCTATCAACCTGTTAGGTAAAGTCCATATAATACCCATTTTGAGCCTCTTCACATTTTGCATGCAGTAGAACTCTTTGCAGAAAATGAATTAGTAAGTATGTAATATGACAAAGGAAGAGAGAGCGGTGCTCAGCGCTTTCTGTTACGCCTCCTTACGCAGTGTTCACTGATAGTTCAAACCAACTCTCTAGGACTTCAGTTTGTGAAATCACTGCAAAAGAAAATTGCAACAAACTACATAGAAGAGTTAACTTCCAGGTATCCCAGGAAGTAACCTTCTCTGCACCTTTGCAGCTCTACAATGGTAGGTGAGAAACTGATGATAAACAGCCCTGCACAAGTGTGTTAAACAGGGAATTGTTATTAAGTGCATGTAATAACACACTGTGAAGGATACTGTCTGAGCCTGGGGATTCCAACCTGAGTTTATCTTACTAAGTGACTGAATGGGTGCTATGTGAGCAGAATCAAGATTTCCCTGCTATCGTTTTTCCTTGTTGATTTAAACGTAGATAGTGCCATTTTTCCTATTCTGAATAGCATTTGTAGGTCTGTGTAGTGTATTTGAATGAAATTGGAAAAAATGCCCTGCAGCCACAGATAGGTCAAATAGGGAAACACAGACAGGTCCATTCTATCCTTTAGTGCCTGCATGTGATTTTTTTTAATCTCTTTACAGAGAATTCACTGATACTGAATAGTATATTTTTCTGCCTGCTATTCATTAATGACAGAGGAATGTATAGCATTCCAAAAATTATGCAGTTTTTCTTACACAAGCAGCTATGATCTTCTGGATTTACTTACAAACACTGGGAAAAGAATTCCAAGCCTGTTTTTAATTATTTGTTTCCTTTTTTCCTGATTAAGAGATAAAAGAGAAAAAAAGCTTGTTCAGTGGCCCAACTGTTAATGTCATCCTTAATTGCATAAATTATAACTGTCATTCAGTGCACAGCAGGCAGTTCTGTGGCAGGTGTATATTGCGTTTGCCCTTAAGGTCATTCCATCACAAGAGGAAGCTAACTCATTTTTCAAAAGAATACAAAACGGACTAGTCACATTCACTCTTTTCCTTAGAAAATGCACTTACTGGTTATCTCTGGACTCACTCCAAGGTGTCTTACAATTTGCCTTTCACAGACTTCCTGAAACACCCTTGCATCTGAACAGCAACCAGGCACATTCTTCAAAAGATTTGTGTGCTCTTAACTCAGACCGATGGAAAACCCACTGACACCCAGACTGGATATGAGGGATGCACAAACTCATGCGAGCTCTGGAAACAACAGAAACTGGTATGATTGAGAACCTACCAACCAAAACAACCTTTTCCGCCCAATGTTTTATGTGGTAATGAATATCTCTGAGGATTTTTTCTTTTTCTTTTTTCTTTTTGCTGCTCCCTTCCCCATGATAGCTTATTTCCTTTGGTTTTGCCAATGCCTGTGCCCTGGTTACTTAATAAGCAGAAGAACATTTGGCTCAATTATCACTCCTACTTGCCTCCTAATAAAAGAAAAAAAAGTACTAGGCATGAGTTGTGGTAAGAGAAAAGAGATCTGCAGGAGCTTCCATGCCATGCAATCCTTATCTACTTAAGAAACACTAGGAGTGGGACAAGAAGTTGTCAGTGGGTAATAATTGCTAGCTGTTCCTTTAAAAGTCTTAAACAATTTGGCATTTAAATACTCAGCATAAATGAAAAATACTAAAACGTACCTATGAAAATAACTATCTGGCAAAATTCTGTCTTAAATTGTTTTTAACACTTCCCTCAGAAACAAATTGCATTTACCCATTGATATTTAACTCTAAGAATAGGTATTCCTAGCTACATATTTAGTTAAATTATCTAGGCAACTTCAAATATTTTAGTGTGAAAGCTACTGATCAGCAATGAACAAAGCAAGAAGGCTAAAGCCAGCCTTTCAGGAACAGGTGAGAAAAATGGGCGATGGAGACATCTGGTTAACATTTTTATGAACAAATAAGTATAATAACATTAAAAAAAAAAAAAACCTTGTAGAACTCATTTCTTTAGAATGTTATGAATGACAAAGAAATATTTTCCTTTATCTGGGTAGTGCAACTCTACACCAACCACTGCTTAAGTGAAAGCACTTTATAAATATACAGTCTGGTTATGGTGGCTGAAGATTAAGTAGAAATCCCTATTTTTGACATTATAGAGGTATTCCTTTGCATTAAGGAAATCTCCTTTCTTTAAAACAAAAGGTGATGAAAAAATCATTTACAGGTTCAATACTGAAATTCCAGTTTATAAAATATCCTGCTTGAAAGACGTTTGACAATGTTTTATTTTTCATTTAAGTAAAGTTAATTGAAGATCTGGAAACATGCACATGTTTTAAAAGAGAACGTGTCAGAAGTTTGATTTTAATATACAGTGTTTTCCCCTCTAATTCTCCTTTTCCCATCCCCCAAGGCTGTTCAAATAGTAATTAATCTTTGGCTTTGCAAGAAGAAACAATGTTAGGGAAAAAAGGAATGAGACTGCTTACACGTTTTGTAATTTGATATGTTATTGCCCAGAGGGGCTTTTATTACAATGCATGCAATAGATAAAATTAATCCCTACAAGTATGTCATGTTATTTGTTTAAGTTAGGAAAATTGAGCTCAGCCCTCTGGAGGCAAACTGGAATTAGCGTAGTCAAAGCTTATTCTGCACCAAAGATATCCTAACAGTATTCTCTGTTTCTGTTGCTCATCCCTCTGGTTCTAGGGCTGTTGATCAGCCTTCACTGTTTTTCCAAAAGCTCTTGTTATAAATGTGTTGCTAACATTTCACATACTTCCCTGCTCCTTTCCACTCTCTGGTGGGAAGCAATGCTTTCAGTGACTTGCAAGACATGCTTGTATGAGGCTCCTTGACAACCAGTTTTTCACAGTGAACCTTTTTCCAGCTCTTTTGTAACTATTTCAAATCCCCCTCTCACACTGCGGTACAGGAGTTCTATTTATCTATGGGAAGGGAGACACTGATTTGAGGAAATGATGCACTTTAATTTACTACACTTTAATGTGCATAATTTGTGTCACTGGTATTAACATATGATCTTAGAATCATCGAAACATAGGCTTATAGAATTACAGAATCTTAGAATAGCTTGGGTTGAAGGGGACCTTAAAGATTATCTAATTCCAACCAGCTGCCTTGCGCTGGTTGCCCCCCCTCCAGCTCAGGCTGCCCAGTGCCCCATCCAACCTGGCCTTGAACACCTCCAGGGACGGGGCATCCACAGCTTCCCTGGGCAGCCTTTGCCACAGCCTCACCATCCTCTGACTGAAAAATTTCCTGCTAATATCTAACCTAAATCTCTCCTTTTTTAGTTTAAAAGCACTCCTCCTTGTCCTTTTGCTATTAGACGTGTAAAAAGTCGGTTACCCATGGTCCTGTTCATAAGCTCCCATGGAGTACTGAAAAGCTGTGATGAGATCTCTGCAGAGCCTTCTCTTCTCCAGGCTGAACAAGCCCACTTCCCTCAACCTTTCATCATAGGAGAGGTGCTCCAGCCCTCTGATGATCCTCGTGGCCCTCCTCTGGACCTGCCCTCACGGTTCTTGTTCTTTTGCTCGAGGGCCCTGACCTGGATGCAGTGCTCCAGACAGGGCCTCACGAGAGCAGAGCAGAGGGAGACAATCTTCTCCCTTGCCCATCTAGCTGTCCCTCTTTTAATGCAGCCCACGATACTGTTGGCCTTCCAGGCTGAAAGCACACACTACTTGCTCATGTTAATTTTTTCCATCTACCAGAACCCCAAAGTCCTTCTCTGCAAGGCTGTTTTTAATGAGTTCTTCTCCCAGTCTGTACTCATCTCTGGGACTGCGCTGATGCAAGTGCAGCAGCTTGCATTTGGCCTTGTTCAACCCCATTGGGGTCATGTAGGTCAACTTTTCAAGTTTCTTCAGATCCCTTCAAACCCATATCTCTCCAGTTTAGAGATAAGGATGTGGCATGGGCCACATCTAGAAGGCCACAGGCTTTCTAGAAATCCAGATAGATGACATCAGATGCTTTTCCTTTGTCCACTGATGCTGTCACTCCATCACTGAAGACCACCGGGTTGGTCAGGCACAATTTGCCCTTGGTGAAAACACACTGGCTTTATCTTAGCCTTATAATGCATTTATACAAATGCGAATAAGAGAAATCTCTGAGTCCTTCTCTCTTGCAGAGAAAGTTCTGCTGTTAAAAAAGTATAGGCCCTCAAATTACTGAAAGATTACCTTGGTAATTACACTGAAGGATTCAGAAATTATTTTGGTTCATTATCATCCTTCTTTTATAGGGTTCCATTAACTTTGAATTGTTTCATTATCTCTGTGTCATTTTTTATGTCTCTGAACTTTGGAGTATTTTTAAGTTAGTTCTCTGCAATCAGATAAAATCTCAGGCTCTTGTTTTCAATATTTATTGATCTGTGTGTGCTGTAAATTTAAATGCTACCTGGCCCCAGTGTGCTGCATTTGAAGACTCTGCAAATAAAGGACCAGGGACTCAGTCTTCTGTGTACACCCTGAAATAAATGACTGAGATCATGTTGGAGAGATAGTGCCAATAACATGCTTATCAATAGCACATTATCAAGGCCTATTCCACCTAATTAGGGCAAACAGAAATCAAATATTTATTGTTATAAATATCAATGGACTTTTTGAATTACATTTTTGAGTAAATATGTCATTTATGAAAATCAATACTCCATTTCTCTCTCTTGTCAGCACCATTGTATGAAAAGAAGCATGTAAATCTAGAGGTGAATAAGACCTTCTATTCCTATAATGCATTTCTTTATTAATGCAGGGCCATCAGTTTTTTTTTAGTTCTTCAAAAGTGATGCTGTAATTTAGGAGGCCTTCTGAATATTTCATAGAAATATACTATAACATCAGGGAGATGCTTTTCATAATTTTTTTTACCTGTCTTTTAAAAACTTATTTAAGTCACATAACATCAACACTTCAAGGATGAACCAAGGTTAAGTGACACATAAATACAGTTTTTTCTGTTTTCTTGGATGCCTTCAGCTAAACATGGATAAAGCAGTTACTTTAAATATTATTTTGCTTTTTTCCATATAAAGATACATATTTTCATCAATCCATTTGGCCATCAATGAACACAGAAATGTGCACATTAACTTCCATATTAAAATGATGATCTTTTAAATTTATTTGAAGATCTCATCTCAGGGATGTTTCTTTGATGGGTACACTAAACAAATGTAGACAGTAACAAAACAGCTGTAAAATTAAGCTGTAAAATATTTTCTGTTAAAGAGCACTCTTTTAAATAATTTCCTTTAAAAGACATTCACAAAGTAAATCTTCGCCAATGCAAAGATTTGTGAGATTTGTGAAGTACTTCATGTCTGATAACTTAGAATGGTAGCTGTTATGCCTGTGCTTTTCAGTTCATATCAAGAGCCAATGTTCTGTCTGCTCACACTTATTTTTTAGGTAGAAAATTGGTGCACACTTCAAGCTACCATAAATGACTTCAGAATGTCTAAAAAATGTATTTCAGCTTACTTTTGCCATAAGATTGCATCAAATACATATCCATTTACTGTACTTCACTGCTGTATATTACTTGTGATAATTCAATCATTTACAATCATGAAATAAATGGTGGCCCTGGAAATATAAGTGGATGTAGCTAATAGCAGTACTTTTCTTGTATGATTATTTGACATGCAAAATATTTTGTATTTGAATGAATGAGAAATGGAGTGATGCAATTCCCGCTTACACGCAGATCAGATAGCATCAACTCTATACTCTCACTAAAACATCAGTAAAAACACTACCAGCTCCTCCCTCCCAAAAAAAGCCCCAGATAATCAGAAAGCCCTATGTATTTCCCACTAAGAAGCTCTTCACTTTGATAATCAGTATCATTAGAATAAAAGCCAAATAAAATACACTGAAAAGAGCATAGACATGACCAATTTCATATTTATAGTCACAGTTGCAGTAGACTTCAATATAGGTACTTCATTAAGTAGCAGATTTTAAATAATGAATAATGCAGCAGATAGATTATGTCTGAAACATCTGACATTCTAGTTGGTCTTTCAAAGAAAATGATAAGAAAATAGACTTGAAAGAAACCAAAAGCTTACACAAAAAGTATTTTCTCCCTTAAACTTTGAAAAATTCTCAGGAGAGAAGCAAAATCTTGTGATAGACTTTGAACTTTTGGATGATATTTGGTATATTAGACACAAATGTTCAGTATTGAAACAGAACAGAATAATACCAAGGAGAATTAAGTTACACTTAGAATCCACAATTCTTCAGGGACCGCATATTTCAAAATAAAAATATAATGAAACAAAAATGCTGCCAAATTTTGTTTCATTGTGTATTTCTCTTTCTTAAACTACTTTGCAGTCCTGAAATTTCATAAATTAAAGTTCTGAATTTCATTTACTTTTAAATATTCTAATCAAAAAGAACATCTTTGTACCTTGTCCGTTGATGACAATTCAATCCTTTAAAACAGAACAAGTCTAGGATACATTGTTTGTTGGACTAAGCGCTCATACACAGTTTGTATAATAAAACCTTTGTTCATCAACATCTTTGTCAAAACAGTTGTAACGCTAGGATTCATCTATATTTGAAATGAACCAGAATATTTATCTACTTGTCTGTAAAAATTCTTATGAGGCTATAAAAGTGTGGCATACTTATCTGCATCTGTATCTTTGCTCTCCACCCTACATAAAGAAACTGAAAAAAAAAGGTTTTGTTTTGTTATTGTTGTTGTTCATTTTTTTTGTTCTGTTGTGTTTTGCTGTTTTGTTTTTTTAAAATCTTTCTGTCCTGTCAGCTCTGATTTTGCTCTTGCTAAGATAAATGATTTTTTGTTTTGTTTTGTTTTACAACAGAATCATGCACAGATGTTGCTATAAAAGTCAACGGATTATTTTCACTTTCTGCAAACTATGGAAGATACGGAAAATATATTGCAATTGAATTGACCAAACAATTATTATTTTCAATTTCTACTACAGGTTGCCTGTCCAATGTAAGTATATACACCATAAGAAACTGCAGTGAAATAAATGTTTCACTTTCGATGGATCAAATTGTTTTGACCTAAAACTCATATTACAGCATGAAACCAGAGATCTCCTGAGTTTTCTGTACAATGTTCTGACAAAAAAAAATGTAAAATTAAGATAGATTTTTTTTGCAGAGGATCTGTAAATATTGTTTCCCTTTATAAACATATTTTCAGCTTTTATTTTAAAATCTGTTTTAAAAAATTAATGAAGTAATCTGACATATTTTTTCCCCCTTTTGTTCCTATTTAGCTTTCCACTTGGAGACAATGCAATTTTATAATGCTATCTGCCACTAGGAGTACTCTGAATTATAGTAACAGTCATGAATTTAGAAAGATCACCTTTGGAGCAATATTAAATAACTTTTTGTTTAATTGAATGGTATTTTGGTGCAAATTTAATATAACTGCTATTTTAAATGTGTCAGTGGGTAGACGGTAAATAAGCAAGGCATCTATCAGTGTTACTGGAAATGTTCTCCAGACACGGCGATCATTTGCAAGATGCTTTTGTCTGGATACATATTTTGAGAGCAAATTCATTGACACATAGAACACGTGTGACGAAAGGGAGTGATTTTTTCTCACTGGCATATTTGCCAGTCCTCTTCCCACTTACTTTAGCACATTAAAGACTGGGCAAGTGTTCGTGATTTTGAAATCAATAATCCACTGTTTTTATGAGGAGAGCTTCCAAGAATTTACCACAAGGGAATTTCTGTTCCAGTACCTTTTCTCACCATGGTGATTATGTATAATTTATCCCCATAATTTCCTTTCTCTGCCTTAACCTTGCAGTAGTCATTTTCAGGTAAATAGTGTCTGGAACATCATTCATCAGTGAAATAAACAAGTTCATTCTGCACTCTATTTTTATGCAATCAGATTGCTTTAGATACTCACATAACCCACTAAGTACTTCCAGATTTTATTTTTCTATATGCAAACACACCTTGAATTAGCAAGCATAATTTGTAGCATAATTCTGGATGCACATCTACTGCAGCGCCTGTAATCTGCGCAAACAATACAAGCGAGATTCTTATGCTTGTCACAGGAAACTGGCAATTTAGCAGCAAGGTGATCCACACAGATAACAACCACACTGAAACAGGTTTTGCAGCACATGCTAAACCCTGCATCATCACTGCTGTAGTACTATCCCATGAGCCTTTTCATTCAAAGGTAATTTCACCATGTCTTGACAAGAAATAGTCAATGACTGCTTCACCATCAATAATGAAGACACCACAACCAGGGATTTGTGTTGAGGTACATAAGAGCTATTGGAATATCAGAGAGAATAAGTGAAGCCAGAGAGAACAGCTGCTCCTACTGACCAAGAGAGATGTGGAGAAGAATTTAAAAAAAATGCTGCTAAGAAGTACTGAGAAAATAACAACAAAAATGTGTCCCTTCATTACTTTGCCACCTTTGTCACATTCATGGAGCTTAAGGGGCTTTAACAGGCAAATGTCTAACCAAAACATTAAGTATTTAAATACTTAATGCTAGATTTAAATACTTTAAATACTAGATACCATTTCCTATATTTATCTTATTTGCTGAGTTGATAATACACCCTTTTCAGTTCAGCCACAGTTCTGAGCATTTTAAAACATACAAGAGAGAGGAAAAATAGAAACAAGAGAAAGAAGAACTGGCTTTATGGTCTCTAGAAGCATTTATTTTCCCATTGCAGTGTTTAGGAGAGGAAAAAAGAAAAGGGAAGAAGATTTGAAATTTGATGAAAACCTGAGTACTGATACAATATTATCTTCAAAGAGAATGTGAAAAATATGGTTCCGACTCTTCTTTTTCCTTTTTGCCCTAAGTGTTGGTTAATATCTTCAAAATTTAATGAAATTTCACAAAAAGCCATGTACCTTATCCCTCATGTAGATCTTAAATACGAGAAAACACAATTTAAATATTGCATACTGGAATGTTCTGAAGTATTAACTATAACTCTCAGTTAAAAACTGTTCTCATTTGCTAAATTAGATGTTCTTTTATTGGTGTTGTATACATCTTCAGATGCTTATAAACTATCTCAGAGACTAGCAACATAATGTTTACCCATTCCAAATTTCATTCTCCCTGACATCTGTAAAATTCAGTTGTCAAAAAAAGCATAAAAGGCTGGGGCAATCCTGTGTCTTTGTCTCTGAAGTTTTCAAAAATCAAAGAGGAGAGTTCTTTCTCTTTCCTTCTCTTCTCATGGGCTTATCTGCATGTATAATAAGATTGCTGTTCTTTAAAATGAAAGCAAACATACTCTAGCTTCCAGTGAAACACTCAAGGCATTTGTAGCACTTTATTAGAAGCACCAATGATTCCCATGTCTCTTACTTCAGAGTTTTCCAGATGTTCATATTTCTCCCTCCAGAAATTCTCACAAATGGAATGTGTTTGGAATTATTTCTCTACCCTTGTCACCCACAGTTAACTTTTTGATGAGATGACATTTCTTGTGAGAGCATAAATGCAGTATATTGTTTATTCAATTATTGCATTTTTTACTGGCAGTATTGCAGAAAAACAGTTGGCCCTTTTATCTGCCAGGGCTCACTGCTGACATGGATCCAACCTGCTGTCATCCAAAAACTGCAGATCCCTTTCTGGGGGAGCAGGGCTGCTCTCCAGCCTCTCATCCCACAGTCTGCACACATGTCCAGGTTTGCCCCATCCTAGGTGCAGAATACAGCACTTGCAATTAGTGATTGTCCAAATCTCTAATTTGTCAAGATGTCTCTGCAAGATCTCTCTGTCCTCAAGGGAGTCATCAGCTCCTCCCAGTTTAGTGTCATCCACAAACTCACTTACTACACTTCAAGTCCTGTATCAAAGTCATTTATAAAAACATGGGACCTAAAATGAAGCCTTGTGGAACCCTACCAATGACTTATTGCCAGCCTGGAGTAACCGCATTTACTATAATCCTTGGAGTCCAACCTGTCAGTCAACTGTTCACCCATCACATTATGTTTTTCTGTAGCTGTATCCTGGACATTTTTTTTCTGGAAAAACAGTATCAAGGGTTTTGCTGAAAATGAAGAAGATTACATCAGCTAGCTCCCCTTGGTCAACTGGGTGCATAACCTTGTCATAAAAGGGGATTAAATTCTTTAAACTGGAATATCAGATTAGAAAAAGCTGAGAGAGAGGTAGTGTGACTCTCAAATTATTTTTTGAAAATGAACTCTTTCTTGATGATCTTGAAAATGAACATCTTAGTAACTTCAAATTTAGGGTATTGCTTCCACTATCCTGCTTCTAGCTCTCCAAGAAAGGCTCTGATTTTCTTGACAACTAAGTGTTCCTGATTGTCACAAAGAAAAAAAAAAAGTATGATTTCTCTGTCCCAAGATGTCTGGATTTTTGAAATTCTGTGTAAACATTTTACACATAATCAAAATAAGAAGTAAGGAAAAAAAATCTGGAGAGATGGGATCATACCCTTGTTTTGCAGAAAGCAGTAATGGCTCCACAGCACACATGCAGGACATGGCCCACAGCAGCAAAGCTACAAGCCTAGGACACTACCCAAGAGAGAGAAACACTTCAGTGGATGTTTTGGGCATCCATTTCCAGCACAGTGTCTTTAAAGACCTCATCACCTTTCCATCCAAATGTCTCACAATTTTTAAGAGACTTATCTTCATGGAATTGTGCTGGGGTATGATGTAACTACTCTTTCTCTTTTACAAAAGAGAAGCAGAAATGCTAAGGCACAATGTCATCAAGCTTGTTCAGGAAACTACATTGTACTGATGAACTACTCTCTACTTTGTATGAGTTTGAGATGGCAGGATTCATTTCAGTACAGTTCTATTCTGATCTCATGGGTAAGTACATCAGTAGTGGCTGGTGGACTGGGTGCATTTCCAGTATATGATTCAGTTTTATCAAGAGTAGATCTAGTCTGCATGCTCAAAGACTACTGTTTTACAGATATAAAATACTTTTTTCATCTGGAGGTGAGTAATCACACTGTGTATCACTTATTTTGTTTATTCTTTTTCTCCCTCTTTCTTTCTTTCTTATTAAACTGTCCTTATTCAAATCAATAAGTTCTTGCACTTTTCAGTTTTCTTCCACATTCCACTTTGAGGGAAACTGAGCAAATGGCTGTGTGGTGGTTTGATCACTGCCAGCTTAAACCACAACACTGCTTTAATTAGAACAAATGTTTTAATTAAGAAAACATTAAGAATATTTCTATACTGAGTTTCTGCTTCAATTCAACAGTTACAATAGGTAGGAAAATTCCCTATCCCAACCCTATCAACAAACGTTGAAGTCTTATAAATCATTTTAATTTGTGGCTGAAGAAGTAGAGGAACATCAGCCTCTTCTCTTACATAAAACTTAAGAGCAAATTTTCCATCATTATTCATTACTACTAAAATTTCATTATAATCTATAATTATGGATCTCTGTTTTTAAGTGCAAAACAAAGCATTAAGAGGTACTTCCAAATCTAAGTGTAAATTATTTTAAGAACATCCCCAGCAAAATGACTTCATGTGTTCTTTATAATTCCACTTAGTATCATACTGAATCAAATAGCCTTGCAAATAGTTTTAGAATGCATAGCAAACAATTATGGCAATTATATGGTGAAATAGTCTTGCTTGGAACTTGGTGCTTTCTATCTAGTGTAGATTTCTCTACTCAAAAGGAAGTTTTAATGCTGGCAGAAACTTTAATTTCTGCACAGATTGCTGCAGAGATACTAGTGAACTTTTTAAACCTCAGTCTTGGCCATTCAAGAGACTAAGGAGAGAAGAAATGTTTCCTGATACATGTGAAAATTTAGTTGTCTTCCTGTGAAATGAGAAGAATGGAGAAAGACTGCTGTTGTGGTTTGACCCTGGCAGGCAGCTCAGCACTGCACAGCTGTGTGCACGCTCTCTCAAGTGGGATGGAGAAGAGAATGAGAAAGGTAAAATGCGAGAACTTGTGTGTGAGATTAATACAGTTCAGTAGGTAAAGCAGAAGCCATGCACACAATCAAGCGAAACAAAGAGTTCATTCACTGTTTCCCTTCAGCGAGTAGATCTTCACATATAACAGTTTCTTTGGGAGGCAAATGCCATCACCACAAATGTCTCCTCCTTCCACCTTCTTTATCCCAAATAGTATGGTTGAGCACTATGTTGTATGGCATGGAATATCCCTTTGACCAGTTTTGGTAGACTGACCTGGCTTTGCACCCTCCCAGCTTGCACACCCCCAGCCTTCTCACTGGTAGGGCAACACAAGAAGATGATTTTGGCTTGTGTATGAACTGCTCAGTAACAGATAAAAACATTTGTGAGTTATCCGTAATGTTTTCATCAAAAATTAAAAACACAGCATCATATGAACATCTATGAGGAAAATTAACTCTTTCCCAGCCACAATCATGACAACTGCACAGCATTTCTGTCTCTATGAAGAAAAGTTTACTTGGCAAGAGACTTCTTTGATCAACTCATACACAGGGTTGGGGAAAATGTTGGTGAAAAAAGAAACTCAAAGGTTGAATTCCTCATTATCTCTTTTTTCTTCACCTGAGATGTGTACTGTATGCACTGTGGCAGTGCAGGGGATGAATGAGATAGGCATTCTTTGCCATCATTTGTGGCATCTGCTGATTTCCAATGGCCTGTTCTGCAGGAGAATGGATGCTATTTACTTAAAGGAGGAAAGGTCTGAATTAAAAAATCAATGCTAGTAACCAGACTGCTGTATTCAGAACAGAGCACTGAAAACCAGATAAACAAGCATATCCATGCTAAGATCTGGAATCCAGTTTTAATTGAATTGAACTACATTTCAAGCACCTCTGCAGAATTAAGTTTTATAAAACACTGCTACACCAAAATAAATAAATAAATAAATCACAAATGACATATTCAAGTTCAGGTCTGTGGGAACCAAAGAAAATGCATTTGTTTTGGCAAGAAAATTCACAATAACTGACTCAGAAAATCAAAATTAAAAAGTGATTTTGTAGTCTAGCTGCTACTTTGAATAAGAAGGGATGGATTAAATTAGTAAAATTGCAGTTAAAAGTTTTGTTATTCTGCTGTGGACAGATTCAAACTTGTTGGCCCCTCTGTAACATAAATGTGCGTCATGAGAAGATTTTCTGTTAAGTTGTATGGAATTATTTATATTTGGACCTATGGAATTAAAAAAAAAGTGTATTTAGATGAAACATTAAAGATGAACGAGGGCTTTCAGTTAAGAATTAAATAACATATGCCTTTCTAGGTATGTTTCTATTCATCTAAAATACTGAAACAACATCAGTTGGAGCTTTTTGGAAGGGGCAGATGTAGTTTGGTCAGGGGGTTATTTTAGGTGGTGCAAAAGGTTCTGATTTCCAGCCTGTGATGTTCAGTAACCTTTTGATCAGGTCAAGATTTCATCTCCATTGTACAGAATGTACAGAAAGTAAACAGTTGCTGTAGTAAAACTAAATAACTTAGAACCAATCAATACTGGAGATATCTTCTACAACACTGCCTGGAAGCTGTCAGTGATGTGAGAAAACTGAGAATGATGCAAATTTCTTACTAAGGATTTTGCAGAACCTGAGTCATCCCTCTCCTATTAGCAACTTCCCTCATCTTGACGTAGAATAAGTGCTATCCCCAAAGGTCTGTGCTTTCCACCTATTCCCGGTTTAGACCATCATTAACTGTCAAGGTCTTCTATAGGAATCTGGCCTATGGTTTCCTCAGTAGTTAATACTGACCATTCAGCAGACAAGGCAAAAGAAAATTCTTACTATAGTTGTCAAAATTAGCAATAATGAAAGCCTATTGTTATTTTCTATCTCCAGAATATCATGCCCTATTTATTTAAGCTTCCAACACTAACTTTAAATATTATTTTCACACTATATACAATGTTAGGCTGCTTTTGTACAAAAGAACTCTAGAAAAATTAGAAAAATTACTTAACAACATATTTTTATTAAGCGCTTTAAGATCTGAGGTCTTTCAGCCAATTGTACCACTCATACCACTTCTTGTCTGCTGTGTGGATTCAGGAGAGATCAAGATTAAAACAAACAAACAACAGCTAGCTAATTAATAAGACTCTGTGACTCTTAGTGACCTTTTTATTTAGTCGTGGCTTTCCAGAGAACATGCTTTTCAGAGGTTAAGGTTATCTAATTTCTGGGTAAAGAAAACTCTGGCACAGTGTGAGAAGAATAAGTTGTATTTGCAGTAAGCTAACAGAGACCCTGTCCAGCGCTGCCTAAGACATGGTCAGTATCCATCTGCCTCTCTTTTACCTGCTGAGAAAAGCTAACAAGATGTGGCCAGAGATAAGAAATCTGTGAAACATTGTTTTTTTCCATTTACACTCAATATACCTGCTAATTCAAACAGGGAATTACTTGAGAAATGTGTTAAACACCATGAGAAGTAAGGTTTCTTGGAAACAAAGCCCGGAATAACTCTTTATGAAGATAAAGTCAGGAGTGCTTGAGTCCCAAAGCAAAAGATGTGGCAGCATCTTCAAAAAAGTCAGCGATCGTGTGTCCGAAGGAAGACATTTCAGGAAGAAAAATCCTTGAAGAGACAAAAATGGCAGTAGAATTCTCATGAAGAATGGTAATAAAGTTTATGAGAAAACTGGTTCTAACAAGGCTGCAAAAGAAATGATCAGTGAGTATCAGAGATTTCAAGAAAGGTGATAACACAAGGAATGAGGAAAGCCAGTTATTAAAGAGTGATAATTGATGGCTCAGAGCCGAAAGGTAATATCTGAAAGTGCTAATCAGTGCTGCTTCAAATAAAAGATGTGGAGGAAAAAGAGTTTAAAATTGAGAATTACTTACAAAAGAAAAATTACAAAGAGGATGAGTGGGCACAGTGATCAGGGAGTGGTAGATAACGGCAATGCAAATCTCAATCAAATCCAAACATATTTATAGAAAGTGTAGAAACAGACATAAAATATGTTACAGAGGAAAGTAAGAAAAAGTATAAGTCACAAAGATGCCAAAGGTTCAGTGAAAGAAAAGATAACTTGACTTAAATGGAAGGGATAAGAAGAAAATAGATATGTTGTAAAACAAGATACAGCAAAGTGGAGAAAAATGAGAGGAAAAGGTACTGAAAAATAAGGTGTAAAAACTATGGACTTGAAAAAAGTGCTTCTATGAAAAATCAAGGTGGCATTCTCAACAAGCAGTAATGGAGGACACTCAGTGTGGTCTAAATATTATCTCATACTGGCTCTCATTCTGTCTGGATCTCTCAGTGTTATTTTAAGGTATGTATTCTGGAAATATTTTCTGTTAAGTTTCAAAGAGAAGAATTTTCTACCCAATAGTCTGAGAAAAAAATGTGCTTTCTGCATATCTATTATTATCTTCCTATAATTAGCAGCATTCTAATTAGCAACAATACCTATAATGTTTAAGGAAACAATCACACAAAATAATAGGTACCATCTGTAGAATTCTCTAACTTTCCTATTAGTTTGCTGTTAAGTTCTAATGTTTTGTTTTAGAGTTTTCCTTTATTAACTTTCATTATGTTTCCACTTGATATAAGCAGTTTCACAGATCAGAATAACTCTATTACTCCTCCATTTTTCAAAAAAAGAAGGTGCAAGAAGTGGCAGGAGTTCTCACCATTTTCTAAGGAAAGGGGATATAATAGTTGGAAATAGACCAGTTAGAACAATTGGAAATAGTTTTCAAGATTAAGGTTCAGGAAAAACGTTTAGATTAACATTTGAATTTTTGTATAGAATTTCTAAACATAATCTTTATTTTGTTGGCAATATTCTATTTAAAAAAAAAAAAATTCCAAAGCACATAAAGCATTATGTCTTTATAAAATTTATTCCTACTCCCTGGATCAAAATTTTGTATTTTCACTGAATTACAAGATTTTCAAATATTAGTCTGTTACTGTACAGATTTGAGAACATTTGTACTAAGAAAACCTCTTTTACCAGGTTTAAATCAATGGTAAATTATCTTTTCTCTGAGCATTTACATAAGTAACATCTCTCTTGCTTTTTCCAGCCAGTTCTGCAGAAATTCTGCTTTATCCTGTTAAACATACATTGTCTATGTTACGCATTTTTTCATAAAGATTAAAAAACTGTAAATATAATTGAAAACACATAGTAAGAATTTATTTTGTGAATCAAATCTTAAACCTAACTACTCAGATAATTCTGCAAACCAATATTGTCAGATTTCAAATATGTTTGCTCCTGTGCGTGAAGAGCAGACTACACCTAGTTATACTCTACATCATTTAGAGATATTTTGCTCATTCATCTCAGTTTCACAAGTGGATCCTCCATTCTCAAAGAAGAATGAAAATTAAGTAAACTTAAACTGAAACCTCTAAACTGAAATATACCACCAAGTCAACTTTCTTGAGAATATGCTGTCATCTGTATTTCCTAGATAAGTAATATGTTTGAGTGTTTACTAATAAACTTTTTTACTACTGATGTATGAATATAAACATTTTCTAGAACTTCCTTATATAGAAAAATGAAACTCTGAATAGCTATCCGTGTAAGGGAGCATATAATTAAGTTTACTGCTGACAACATTATTGGGCTGGGAAAACAAACGGATATATAGGAGTTTATGACTGCAGTTTTGCAGTGGGTAGATGAGCCAGTTGCCTTATGAAGAGTGCTTGAAGCCAAGATCTCTTGTCATGAGATGAATGGTCTAACCAGTCCCAGTCTAATTTTCCTCTCCTATCCTTGTTCATGAGTAACATGTTCTGGGCTGGCAGTCACTCCCACCAGTGGAGTCCACAGACCACTGATGCTGTATAAGGCATGATTTGACAGTGAATTTAATAAGCAAGTGATCTGATGGTGTTTTTATCTCTCACACAGACACAGTATGCACTTTCAGAGCGATTTCATCATTGTACCTACAGGAAAGGAATGACAACAAAAACAAAAGGGAGCTTTTGACTCTCCTTTTACCATCTCCCAACATCATCTTCCAGAGGGACCTGTTCATTGTACATTAAGAACCTTCTGCAATAAAACAAAAATAGAAAAAAATCACGTACTGCACACCTTAACATTTCTGTGGCAATCAGGCAATTGATACCATTTAGGGAATGATTTAATATAAAAATATCTTTTGTACCTCTCTTCACATAGATTTTATTAGGGCGACTTTTATAAAATAAAAAAGATTGCACAGGGCAACAAAGGACTTTCACAGCATCCTTCCGTCTTCTACTGCTGCATTGACTTCATATGTTTCAACTGTTAGGAAGACGATGATAAGGATGTGATTATTATATTCATTACTGCAATGTGAGGTATCTGTCTGCAGTCATTTTTAAACAGCAGCTCCGGGAAGAATGAACTGTCCCATCCATCTCATTAGCTATGTGATATACAGGGTATTATACTGTCCTTCTAGTAGCTACTAGGCAGTCCGTTGTTATAAGAAATTGTAATAGAACACAGCTAGTGCTATGTGACAAGGGTTGACCAAGATTTGAGAAACCAGTAACTGCAGAAGATGTGGGTCACTAAACATATTGTGACATTGACACTCTGCAACCTTGGAGATTAAGACTTGGGTGTCTTAACAAAGTGGAACCTTCCTGAGGGGATGCCATAAAAGGGGAAAAATTGAAAACACAATCCTGGATAGACTGTAAACCTCATTGTACCTGGTTTGGGGAAACGAGAGAGGAAATTGTGGTCAGTGATAAGGACATGGAATCATAGAATCATAGAATCACCAAGGTTGGGAAAGACCTCCAAGATCATCCAGTCCAACCGCCCACCTACCACCAATATTTCCCCACTAAACCATGTCCCTCAGTACAACATCTAAATGTATCTTGAACACCTCCAGGGACAGTGATACAGCGACATCCTTGGGCAGCCTGTTCCAGTGCCTGAACACTCTTTCGGAGAAGAAATTTTTCCTAACATCCAACCTGAATCTCCTCTGGCGAACTTGAGGCCAGGATGCCATTGGCCTTCTTGGTGCCCTGTGCACACTGCTGGCTCATGTTTAGCCGACCATCGACCAACATCCCTTGGTCCATTTCCTCTACCTAGTCTTCCAGACACTCTGCCCCAAGTCTGTAGCATTGCCTGGGGTTGTTGTGGTGAAAGTGCAGGACTTGGCACATGGTCTTGTTGAACTTCATCCCACTGGCCTCAGCCAAGCTATCCAGCCTGTCCAGATTCCTGTGAAGGGCCTTCATACCCTCAGGCAGATTGACTTTTTCTCCCACGTTGGTGTCATCTGCAGACTTACTGAAGCTGTGCTCGATCCTCTTGTCCATGTAATCAATAAACATATTAAACAGGACAGGACTCAATACCAATCCCTGGGGAACACCACTCTATTTACGACTGCTCTTAGGGCCCGGCCATACAGCCAGTTCTTTACCCAGAAAAGAGTGTATCTGTCCTAGCCACAGGCTGACAACTTCTCCAGAAGAATACTTTGTTGAAGTCTAGGTAGACTACATCATCAGTGTCTCCCAACAACTTCCGTCATCCACCAAAAGGCTCACTCAAGCATAGAAGGAGATCAGGTTGGTCAAGGAGTACTTACCTTTCATCCTCATAAAGAGGCTGTTGTTGTAGGGGCTGGATGACCAGGCAGTGAGTTGGCTTGGCTGAATGGCCAAGGCCTGGTAGGGTTCAGTAGCACAAAGTCCAGTTGGAGGCCAGTTATGAGCAGAGGATTCCAGTGGTCAATACAGGGTCCACTCCTGCTTAACATCTTCATTAACAATATGAACAATGGAAGAGAGTGCGGCCGAACTAAATTCAGATAACACAAAATTGGTGGAAGTGGCTGACTCACTAGGAGACTACACAGCCATCTAGAGGGACATAGTCAGGCTGGAGAGTTGAGCTGTCAAGAATCTCATGGAGTTCAACAAGGATAAGTGCAGAGTCCGTCCCTGGGGGAAGAACAACCTAAGGCACCAATACAGAACAGTATGGACTGAGGTGCTGCAGATGGAAGGCAGCTCTGTAGAAAAGGACCTAGGAGGCCTGGCAGACAGTAAGTGGGACAAGACTCAGCAATATGTCCTTGCCAGTAGGAAGGCTAACAGTATCCATGGCTGCATTGATGTCACCAGGACGTCAAGAGAGGAAATCCTTCCTCCCACACCTGCCATCCCTGGAGTAATGTGTCCACTTCTGGGCTTCTCAGTACAAGACAGGCATAGAGCTACTGGATAGAGTCCAGTGTTAGGTCACAAAGATAATGAGGTACTGAAGGACCTCTCCTAGGATGAAAGGTTGAGAGAGTTGGGACTGTTCATCTTGGATGAGAGGCTCAGGGGAAGATCTTGTCAGTAACTATAAATACCTGAATGGAGGGGGTGGGTGCAAAGAGGATGAAGCCAGGTTCTTTTTAGTGGTGCCCAATGGCAGCACAAGAGGCAATTGGTGCAAACTGGAACAGAATAGGTTATGTCTAAACATCAGGAAGATGTTTCTTCACTGTGTGGGTGACTGAGCACTGGCATAAGTTGCACCAGAAAGGCTGTGAAGTCTCTCTCCTTGGAGACATGGTCCTGGGCAACCCTCTGTAGGTGACCCAGTTTGAGCAGAGGGACTGAGCAGATAACCTCCACATATTCCTTCCAAACTCAATCATTCTGTGATTATGTGATTCTCCAAATGAAAAAAATACAGCTGCCTGTATCAAGTTGTCAAATCCCCTGAGCTTTATTAATACAAAGGCAGGTGTGTGTTCAAAATCTACTTTCTGCAGAAGCTTACTATGGAGAAGTTAGCCTTTCAAAAAAGAAAAGAAACTGTACAAAAAACTTCTGGATTGGAATAACTGGATAATCCAAGAAAACACTGACCTACTTCTAGACTTCCCATGACGAGAGAGATCAAATTTCATTAAATTCTGTATCATTATTGATATTATTTTAACTGTCACTGAAGAACCTAACCAATATTGGAGTCTGTTTTTGCTACTTGTTCAAACATACAAATGCTAAAGCAACAAATCTTCAAAGACCTTTGCTCTACTAGAAACATAAATAGCATAAGAAAGCTACATTTTCTATTTTGTCACAGTCTGGTGTTGAAAAAGGAAACTAGGTTATTGCTAAATATATTTTTTGTGAATGCAAGATAAAAGGAATGTGGGAGGGAATGAAATAACTTTTGTTATTTGATTGCCTTGTTTCTGCCATGTTAATAAGTCTGGTACAGTATCTGGGGCTCTGTCTAAGGAAGTGATAAATGTTCCTGGAAAAGTAAAAACCAACCAACCAACCAACCAAACAAACCTCCAAACAAACAAGCAAACAAACAAAAACCAAACTCCCCAAAATACCAAAAATTCACTGCAGTGTAAGTAATGAAATTTAATTTCTGCCCTTTTTATCCTTCTGAATTGCAGCGTACAGACCAGGCAATGATCACTGAACCTCCCAGGCAATATTCATTTGCAGTAACCATCCAGCGTTATACATAGCTTTAGCTACAAATTCAGTTTCCTTCCTCCATTCCTCTGTTCCTCCGTTCCTCCCTTCCTTTCCTTTAATTCTGCCTTTCTTCCCTTCTCCATTTTTTTTTCTCCCCCCATCCTGTTGAGGAGGGGGAATGAGAGAGCAGCATGGTGAGCACCTGCCTGCTAGCCATGGTCAATCCCATCACAAGACTTGTTCTACAATCATGTTTTTAAAAAAGACACTAACATTTGCCACTGGATAGGTTAAAACACAAAATTGTAACAATCAATTCTATCATTTCTTGGGAATAGAACAAAATGAGAAGTTCCTGAAAATCATTAATTTATCGCGGATAAATTGGCAGAGTATATGTCATACAGAATGCCATTTTTCCTCATTACACTGCCTTGTCTACCAAAGCAAAAACTTAAAAGAATCAGTAAACTTACCAGAACACTGTCTCATGGACACAAGAATCTTCTCATTGCTTCCTAGATTTCAAATCTGAATTATATTTGTGTGTGGTTGTTTCACTATTTTCATTTTATTATGCCTCATTTCATTTTACACATACCTTTGTTTTCTTGCAGAACAGTTTTATTTTTGTTTAGCTTATGGCAATAATGATACAGTGCAAGTTACTTCAACAGGGATTTCTTCAGATTCCCACTTGAGTGCAGAACTAACTGCAGAAGGATGATCATTTCTTTTTACCAGTATAGATATATTACCAAATTAGTTGTAGGCCAGCATAGCCCATATAGAGCTCCAGTACTACCTCCCTACCTTATTTGTTAGATGCCCTTATGCTATCCAGAATACAGAGCTTTTAGAGAGGCAGTTGAGTTTTTTTTCATAGTCACTAAATACCAGAGACCTTTACTTCTGGACTTTGTCTGAAGTTGTGAAGTTGCAGCATCACCAAAAAAAATCATATGGCCCAATTCCTTGTAAAACTGTCTGAGGGAGTGTAAGTGTATGGTTATTCTCTTCTGGCATGCATATGCTACTTCTTATTGCTTTATTTGAATTTATCTAAATAAATATCTACTGTCTATGCATCACCTGATATTTGCCTAAAATTTTCACCGATTTGAAGAAACTTTATATATCTCTAAAATTTCCTCTGATAACAAGAAAACTTGTAAGAGACATATGTGTGAATGATATAACTCTTCAGAGAATCAGGGTTTCATTTATGGAGATGTCAATTATGTGCAGATTGAGATGTTCTTACTATCAAAAGGAACAAGGAAGAAAGAAGGGTCTGCTTAATCTCCTTTGATTTTATACTATAACTGTCTGAAAAGCCATTTTTTAGTGCTTACAAAATTATTTATGGAAAACAATCAGATGGCTAAGCTTTATTAGGTTTGAGGGTGGGCTGTTAAAGGGATGCAGTGTAAGCTACGAGAAACTGGGTGTCCACATTTCAGGGGGATCTGGTATAACTTTCCCTTAGTTATTTGTGAAACTTACAACTTAATTTAGAACAGTTCACTGATTACTTTATTTATTCTAGTAGGTGCCTTAAAAATCTGAAGGATTTTTGTCCTTTGTCTTGTTCCTTAGCTCTGCTTCTATACAACAGTTATCGTTCTATGAATCAAGTGGTACCATTTGTATCTTCTAAGAGAATAAACTACGTCTTGTGGAGAAGGAAGAGGATGTGATAGAGGAATAGTCACATGCAAATATGTCCTGGTTTCTGCTGGGAATAGTGTTTATTTTCTTCCTAGTAGTTGGTATGATGCTGTGTTTTGAATAAAGAAAAATAAGAAAAAAAATAAGAAGTAAGAAAAATTAGTGACACAATGCAATTTCTTACCACCAGTCAACTGATGCACTGCCAGTCTTGGAAAAATGGTGTCCCCCTCTGTCTTATTGTTCCTCCAGTTTCATTGTGACCTCCAGTTCAGCATGATGCCATATGGTATGAGACATGTCTTTGGCCATTTTGTATCAGCTGTCTTGCCTTGTTTCCTCTCATCTTCTTGTGTACCCCCAACTTCCTCACTGGCAGGCCAGTATGAGATGCTGAGAAATCCTTAACTTAGCACTCAACAACAACTAATAAATCAGTGTGTTATCAATATTATACTAAATCCAAATGAAGGCACCATACAAGCTACTATGAAGAAAAAATCACTATCCCAAATGAAAACAGGAAATATACTTCCATAGGTAATATATGTTCTCATCCTTCTTGACTTTTTGTTAGATCTGGACAAAATGAATCATTATTATCCAAATTTTACTACTAGAATAATCATTATTATTAGAATGTTGCCTGTTATCACAATTTAATTACATTTCTTTGATCTTCTAAATTACCTGTGTTTGATGTAGAGAGATTTCCTGTGTCAGAAGAAAAAATAGACCTGGTGTTGATAACTGCATAATCAGAAGAATGAATAATCTTCTTAAGCTTTCTTATGAAATAGGCTGTATAAGACATTCTTTAGACACAATATCTCATACAAAAAAAAGAATTAAACTGAAATAAATACAACTCAATACCAATATGAAAGTATATTTATAATATTTCAAATTTAGTAAGAACACAGGAAATATGTACTGACTTACTATTAAATAATAGTTTTTGGATTATCATGGAGTTTTCACCTCTATGCTATGCCAATGCACATGTACACTCATTAAAAAGGAAATACAGAAATGGCAAAAACAAAACTATTGGATTCAGACACACTATTCTGTTTCTCTCTGTATGTACACATGCTGACTGACTCATCTGCTGACAGAGGGAGGCAAAGCAGGAAGAGCTCAAGGATCCCTGGGTCTTGAAGGTTATTCTGAGCATGTTAGTACTATGAGATATTGTAGGGTTACAGTCCCTGAAAGATTTCAGGGAGGCTTTTTTAGTGGCTTCATGGTAATTTATTCTTGACTAAACACCTTGAAAACATGCCAACAGGAAAAAGAGAATTTAGGAAAAGATGAGTATAAATGTTACTCAATCAGCATTACTGAGTCTTTCAATAAGCCCAAATCACTTTAATTGAAAAAAAAAAAAAGCATTGGTAATGCACAATAAAATACAATACAGGAAGCATTTCAGCATTCAGACTGAGAATACAAACTCTGTTATAATGCTTGCCACACAGACAGCATTTTGCTTCAAAAATATCGCCATACTATTACCTTCATCACAACAAGAAAAAAAGCAATGAAGAGAAAACAGAGACACTGTGAAACACATATATTCCAACTCAAATAAGGCTATTAAGAAGTGAATATGCTGAAATATAGAAGAAGAATGCAGAAAATTACACATACATAAAGTAAGAATACAACATAGGTCTTCTGCACAGGAGTGATGCATATAGTAAACTCAGTGTGTTCTCTCTTTGCAATTCACAGAATCATAGAATCACCAAGGTTGGAAAAGACCTCCAAGATCATCCAGTCCAACCGTCCACCTATCACCAATATTTCCCACTAAACCATGTCCCTCAGTACAACATCTAAATGTTTCTTGAACACCTCCAGGGACAATGATTCGGCCACTTCCTTGGGCAGCCTGTTCCAGTGCCTGACCACTCTTTCGGAGAAGAAATTTTTCCTAATTTCCAACCTGAACCTCCCCTGGTGCAACTTGAAGCCATTCCCTCTCATTCTATCGCTAGTTACACAGCAGAAGAGGCCAAACCCTACCCTGCCACAACCTCCTTTCTGGTAGCTGTAGAGAGCTATAAGGTCTCCCCTGAGGCTCCTCTTCTCCAGAACAAACAATCCTAGTTCCCTCAGCTGCTCTTCATAAGAACTGCCCTCCAGACCCCTCACCAGCTTCACTGCCCTTCTCTGGACATGCTTCAGGGCGTTGATATATCTCTTGCAGTGTGGGGCCCTAAACTGAGCACAGTACTGGAGGTGCAGCATCACCAGTGCTGAGTACAGAGGAACTCTTACTTCCCTGCTCCTGCATGCAACACTACTTCTGACACAAGCCAGGATGCCATTGGCCTTCTTGGCCACCTGGGCACACCGCTGGCTCATGTTTAGCTGAGCATCGACCAACACCCCCAGGTCCATTTATTTCACACAGTCTTCCAGCACCAAGCCTGTAGCATTGTTGTGGTGAAAGTGCAGGACTTGGCACTTGGTCTTGTTGAACTTCACCCCATTGGCCTCAGCCCAGCGATCCAGCCTGCCCAGATCCCTCTGTAGGGACTTTGTACCCTCAGGCAGATTGACTCTTCCTCCCAGCTTGGTCTCATCTGCAGACTTACTGAAGCTGCACTCAATCTCCTTGCCTTGGTCATCAATAAATATATTGAACAGGACAGGCCCCAGTACCAGCTCCTGGGGAACACCACTTGTGACTGATCACCACCTGGGTTTAACTTCAGATGCACATCTATTCCACTGAAGTCAATTCATAAATTATAACCTCAAGATAACTATTAAACTCTTACAAACATACGTTTACAAATTAGAGCTATCAAAATAGAGTTTGATTTCTTTTCAAAGGAATGCAACACATTAAAATGCAATCTTACACATAAATTGTTAAGTCTTCCATATAGTGCTAGGACGACAGTATTGAAAATTTCAGAATCATCTTGCCAACACAAGACGTTGTGTAAACATATCCTGTATTTCTGGCCATTACATGAATTGAGATGATCATTCTGACAATCTGATCATAACTTAATCAGCTGCTCTAGAAACCAGGTTGTGAGTTTGTTTTTTCTATTGATTTGCTGACTTCACAGTAAAATCCTATGATTCTATGAAACCCTTTTTCAGGTAGTTTGGACAAATCAGTGATGAATTCATGCCAGTTAATTATAGATTTTGTCATGTCTCATCTGTCATGAGTTTCTGTCTTCAGATGATTCGTTTCTATTAGAATGATGATTTAGTAAAATTGTGATCACAAGAATCTCTAGGATCTTGCATCTCAGTACATGTGAGCTGTCAGAAACTCAATCCAGATTCATGGTGGAAAAATCAACTCTGAATTGCAATGACAGTAGACCAAATAACCTCAATATTTAGTTCTATAAGATGGAAAGAAAATCACAATTTATTTAATTTTAAAGTATAAAAAATAAAACAAATAGTATTTACTGTTATTTTATTCTTATTAAATTCTGCAGGAGTTTTGTGAAAAGTGTAGGTCAAAAGAAATTAGGTCACTAGTAAAGAGTGCAAAAGCACAGCATTTCCTTTTCTGCAGTAACTTCAAGGAAAAACTGAGGTGATATTTTGAAACCTGGCTAAGTTCTTTCTCAATAATAACATTAATGATAAATATACCATTCAGGTCATAGTCTCCTACTTTTGCACCAGACGAAGCATAATGTCCTTTGGATATAGAATGAGTGGTCAACATCCACTACCAAACAATAGCGACTTTTACATAGATTAATGAACAGTTTATTAACAATGAATGCATACCTATTTGAGTGTTTTTAAACATGATTTTGGTATGAAAACTAAATGAAATTCCTATCTAAATAGTCCAGGCATTCAAGAGCTTTGTTGAAATAGATATGTAGGTATAATTTAATCAGCATTCACAGATTTATTTTTGTGCTATTCACTCAGAGCTCATAATGAAAGATAAGACATGAACGCTGCATTTTGCAAATGAAATTCACAGGATGTCTTCTATTTCTAAGGGCCAACAGAAATCTACCTGCATTAGTCTTACATATGAGTAGATAGTGGGGGTGGAGGAAGAAGAATAGCACTGAGGGATTACTGTGATAAAATATTCCTGACATGATAAGGGAGGTGAATTTTCATTAGAAACAAAAAGATTCAAAATGAGAACATCAAACTGAGTTCATTCTTTCTGTTAGCATGAGCATCATGCGGATTATTTTACTTATTAGTGTAATTACATTTCATAAAGAAATCTTGCATCCTTGAATCAGAGTCTGTAATCAGATTTGAATATACATTGAAATAATTATATGCCTGATATAACATAAATAATTATGAATCCTGACCTTAACAATGCTACAAACTTAGGAATTTGCTTTATGTTGCTACTAGTAACCATTTAAATGCATCTATGCCGCAGCAAATTAACATTTATTACATGCTGGGACTTTGATTAGATATATTTTCTCTCAGTCTCTCTTCATGGATTTGTTCTACCTTGTACAGATAATTAAAATAGTAATTAGAACAAGAACTTGAACCTCCGACACCCAGGCATTAGGTCATATCTGACTGCTAGCCCGATAGACAGTCCTTATTTTTGCTCTCCAATCCACTGAATAAGTAGTTGTCTTTCTGACTGAAACCAAGCAGATAAATTTACCCCAAAGTAAAATGTAATCATGTGATTTGGTATATTCGTTGCTGAAATGACATACATTGCACAAAGGGACTTGAATCCAGGATTTCCATGTCTAACTTAAATTTTCTGCTATTGAGAGCATGTGCCCTGAGATGTTTTACACCTTTCTACATTTAGACTAGAATTCCATTCCAATACTAGGAATCTTTTGCTAGTGAAAGCCATGAAGATGATTAGTGGACTGGAGTACCTCTCCCATGAAGAAATCCTGAGAGAGCTAGGGCTGTTCAGCCCAGAGAAGAGAAGGAAGCAGGGAGACCTCACTGTAGCCTTCCAGTACTTAAGGAGAGCTTATAAAAAGGAGAAAAACTGACGTATTACATGGTCTGACAGTGAGAGAACAAGGAGGAATGGTTTTAAACGAAAAAAAAGGGAGATTTAGGTTAGATGTCAGGGAGAAATTCTTCACTCAGAGAGTGGTGAGGCACTGGCACAATCTGCCCAGAGAAGCTGTGGATGCCCCATCCCTGGAGGCATTCAAGGCCAGGTTGGATGGGTGTCCCTGGGTGGTCTGAGAGGGGGTTCATGGCAGGGCATTGGAATGAGATGATCTTTAAGGTCCCTCCAAACACAAGCCATTCTATGACTATACATTTCTATGATTCAGTGATTCTATGATTCTATGTCAAAATGGTCAGAAACCACAGGATGAACACTGGTCTTGCCACTTACAGGTTTCTCAGGATTCTGTTTTCTCTGCTACTTCATTGTTCAACAACAACAAAAAAGTTAAAGAATGCACCTGAAAAGTTATAGAAATAGGCTGAAGGACACATTTCTTTGCTTTAGTACCAGAAATTGAGAATTGGCTAGATGGTCTCTAAAGGCAGAACAACTCTTGGTACCTGGCAAACTGCCTTTTAGAGATATTGGAAAATCATCATAATAATTATTAAGAATATTAGCATTAAAAAAGACCTAAAATTGAATGTCTTTTTAGAAATCCAAAACTCAGTATGCATAAATGCATGTTTGTGAAAGTAATCTGTGTTTCAGTTCATTGATTTAAGCTGGCAGAAGGAAAAACTGCACAGAAAAAGAGTTAATGTTTGCAGAATAAAGCTCCATAATATCATATGACTGCAATATTTTGACAGCATTCACAAGTAATTTCTGAGCATGACAAGGCCCCACTTTCTATGAGCAAAAGTAGAGTCGTTGTGCCTCAGCTGCTGGAATATGTTTTTGAAGACAGAAGTTGTATTCTTCCTAAATCAGAGTGCAACTCTGCGACAGAATGAGCATTGTATGACAAATGCTATATGTTTATGGTTTTCAAACTGTTTTTGTGGGAGGAGAAAGGGCAGTTTAATAGAAATACTGCCTATATATTTGGAAAAGAGCAGTGTAAAAAAAAAAAGGGGGGGACTTTTTGGGAAGACAAGACAGGATCACAGATTAGACAAAAACCTCAGTGTTGCAAGAGATTTTTGTTGTTTATTACATAATACAAAACATCTTGAAAGCTATGCAGATCTACTGTATATCTTTTATTTAATATGACACTCATCTTTTTAGACATAACAACAATAAGTTCCATATATTCTAAAAACCAGATACTAACAAAGCAAGACATCCAATTCATTTTTAAAGACAAAGAATGTATTATGTACTTATAATAGACTTGGGAGTTCTAAATTGCATCCTTCATAAATATCAAGTCGCACTATAAAATGCAAAAGAGAAAGAAAACCACATGGCTGAATAAAACCTTTTGTTTCAAGATTGCTACATTTTTTTCTGTTTATTTCAAACTTGATCCTCAAAGAAGCTTTTCTTCCAAAGGAGATAGCATTTAAACATCATAATTTTTTAATGGCATGTGAAGATGGAAGGATCAAAATGAACAAGAGCTCTAATTCCAGGAAGAATCACTTGAAGATATATGCCTGAAAGTAGATGAAAGAAAACATTTACTCCATCCCAAAATTGGCCTAAAAATTCACAAATAATAGAAATTTTGAAAAGCTAGTTTCCTTATACACAAAGTTGTTTATTTCTAAATAACTGTGATGTTAAAGGGATCGATGTTTAAAATTTGAAGAAACCCATGCAATTTGTTTTCACAACTGTTGACTCACTTTCACAGCTGTCCTTCAATCAGCACTGAAAATCTGAGTTATCTAAAACCATTACAGAGTTGAAGAAATGAAGACTTGTAGACTATTTAGTGCATAGACTTCAGTTCAGACAGCCTCATTTGTAAAAAGTCCAGTTGCACAGGCACAAATGTGATCATATCTGGGAGAAGGCCAACACTCAAGAATTTAATAAAAATTCTTCCTAAAGCTACTTTTCTTGGGGTTTCATTTACTTTTATCATGTTTTTAAAGCACTGGGGTAGTAAAGGCAGACACTTCATTCTTCATCCCATCCCTCTATTTCTTTCAGCTGTTTTAAGAACTTCTTGGGAAAAGAGTTCTCTTACCTTCCTCCTCTTATTGTTAAATTCTGGTTTTTTTGGTTGTTGAAGTTACATCTGTAGACAACCAACACACAATGTGCGTTTTTTTGTGGGTTTTTTTGTGTGTGGTTTTTTTTTTTTTTTTCTTTCCTGAGCAATTCACATTAGTATTCTCTATTTCATTGCTTGGAAGTTCCTAAGGACAAATATACTATAAAATGTTCCCATAAATCAAATTTAAGTGCACTACAGAGGTAACAGTGATAGCAAAAATGTCATGCTTTGGCAATGGGTTACTGGAGAACGACACATTTTCATATAAAAGTGATAAAATCTGTCTGATAAAACACATAAAAATTGTAACATTTTTACTGCTGAGGACTCAGAGAGATTTAAATCAAAGTTGTACCATCGACTCATTCTGAGCAATCTGTAGAAGCATGAAGAAACAGCTAAAAAGCAAATATATTTACCTCTTTTCCTTTGGGACTTGGATAATAAATTCAAATAAGAGTAAAAGTACTCTGATATAATAGGTCAGGTAGGAAAAAAGTTTTTCTTTCCCTCCATGGAAAAGTACACAGAGATAAGGGGTACCATTCAAGATAAGCAGTCTTAAAATCCAATTGATAACTGAGACAGATAATATTCAGCATAATCCACCCTTACTCCATTAGCAGGAATTTCCTAGTTAATTTAGATGGGACACTTACAATTTTAATTTGTCATAGTAAAAGAGAGTGAAAATAAAATCATAACTTTAAAACAGTCTCACTGTTCATCAGTACGCGTTTATATTGATTTTTTGACTACCAAAATGGCAGCAGCTACACTGTCGACTCCAAGAGGCTTTGGAAAGTAGCAATGATCTTAAGAACACATAATTAAAGGGCACACTCACTCTTGTTTTCCAAATCTACAGTAAATTGCAGTATACACATACAGAGACACGAAAATATCTCTCAAATAGCTCTCTTAACTAATTGGCTACAAATGATGATTTGTAGACAGCAGAGTGGAAAGAACTAAAAAAAAAAAGAACAGAAAATGCTCAGTATATCACTGGAAAGCACTCTTAATGCAATACTTCAAGTTCACTTTTGATATCATTAAAATGCTATTCTTTTCAAATTACTAATTTTATTCATTTTCTGATGCTGGAGCATCATTCATTTGAATCCATGCATTCATGTAAGTCATCTTATGCATCTTTTTTGAAACAACAGTTCACTTTGAATTCTGTTTAGTTTCTCACTTAAAACATTAAATAGGTTTAATTAAACATTAAAAAAAAGTATGTATATGTGATAGAGAAGTACTTATGTATGCCTGTGGATTTGTATGTATATGCATTTACATATTGCTTTTTTTTTTGTATGTCTTCATACAAAGAAGTCTACACACAAACTCTGCAGTTACATTGTGAATCTGAGGTTTCTAGGGAAAAATTAGTTAATAATTAAAGATATGAACATTTTTGACAGAAGTATTGTGAAAGCATCTTAATCCCTGAAAGTTCTACAAAGTCATTTGAGTTTTTTCCACAGTCTTACAAGAATGTACCAGCCCAATCTATAGTTCAGGCTGAGGGGATATGTATCAAAGAATCATAGAACTGTAGTATCACTAAGATTGGAAAAGACCTCCAAGATCATCCAGTCCAACCGTCCACCTGCTACTACTATTTCCCCACTAAACCATGTCCCTTAGTACAACATCTAAACATTTCTTGAACACCTACAGGGATGGTGACTCAACCACCTCCCTGGGCAGCCCATTCCAGCACCTGACCACTCTTTCTGAGAAGAACATTTTCGTAACATCCTACCTGAATCTTCCCTGGTGCACCCTGAGTTCATTCCCTCTCATCCTATCCTTAGTTATGTGGAATAAGAGGCCGACCTCCACCTCACCACCACCTCCTTTAAGGTAGTTGTAGAGAGCAGTAAGGTCACCCCTGAGCCCCTGAGCCTCCTCTTCCCCCTTCTAAACAATCCCAGTTCACTCAGTCATTCCCCATAAAACTTGTGCTCCAGACCCCTCACCAGTTTCATTGCCCTTCTCTGGAATTTTTGAGGAAGAGCGGAGAGGAAAATATCCTCAACAACTGTCACAGTCTGAAGATTCATAATCTGCATTCATAAGATTGCTATAAGAGAATGCTCAATTTATTTTCAGTACCATTCTGCTGTTTAAAATGTGATTAATTTTAAATGGTTTTTTATTGTTTATTTTTTATTATTTTTTTTCCATGAGAAATGCCTAATACCATAATATTTCCATAGCATACAAGAAATTTTTCCTAAAATAGTGTGACTTCCCCTGACTCAAAAAATCTGCATAGATTTGGATTTGGATTTATTTGAAATAAGGATATCACAACTTAGCACCTGCTACTAGTGTCTTAGTTCTAATTAAAAGGGCAGTGAATTGATGCATTTTGTGTCAACTCAAAAATGTCAAAGGATTTGAGATAACTCTCCAATAGGTTCCTGACAATCCAGAGTGCTAGCACTGCAGCTCTGAGGCAGACTCAAGGCAGCACAAGGATCCAGATGAATGTAAACATGTTTACTCTTATATCCTTGTCAGCCCTACGTGTCCACTGATCTAAATAGAGCTTTTCTTCTCTAGGTGCTGTTACCTACTGCCAAAGCCTGGCATGAAGGTGGCAAAAATTACCACCAAGACTGAATACAAGAGGAAGAAAAACACTTCTCCTTACCAGGCCAACCCTGAAAATAACAATGTGGATCACATTACTAGTTAAGTATCCAGAGGTAATGTGGGAAGACTGAAAAAAATGGAAGACCCTGTCAGATACTTATCTCCAGTAGAACAGATTAACACTGTAGGTGGTCAGAGAGTCATCAGTGCTGCTTCAGCCATTAATAAGCTTGCTTACTTTGTAGAAACTGTGCAGAAGTCTATCAGAGTGTACAACTGCTGAGAGAGACAGAGGCAGAGTGAGGGAAAACAGTGCCTCATATTTTGAAAATAATTCCCTACTTCAAAATTTCAATGTGCTGCTACATATTTTTCAACTTGAAATTTCTACATAAAGACTTAGTAATACTACTGAGTATAGTAAGATGGTTTACAGTAAAGAGACTTAAATATATAGATTTATATCCCAACAAAGAGAAAGACAGGACAAAAAATGGCAACAAGCCTGGATGGATCAACAAGGAGTTCCTGAATAAACTCAAGCACAGAAATGAAGTCTACAGAGGGTGGAAGGAAGGACAGATAACCTGGGAGGAGTATAGAGATTTCGTCCAAGTTAGGAAAACTTAAGCTCTGACAATTAAATCTGTCGAGGAGCATCAAGGACAAGAAGAAAATCTGTAAGTACATTCATGATGAAAGGAAGACTAATGAAATGCGGCTTCTCTCCATAAGGAAAAGGGAGAGCTGGTTTCCTGGGTGTGGAGAAGGCTGAAGTATTCGATGAATTTTTGCCACAGTATTCACTGAAAAGTGTTCTACCCATACCAACCCGGTCACAGAAAGCAAAGGTAGGGACTAGGAGGATAAAGAAAGAACAGCCCACTGCAGAAGATGAGATCTGAGACCATCTGGGAAGTTGAAGGTGCACAAGTCTGTGGGAACTGAAGAGATGCACCTGCAGATCCTGTGGGATCTGGTGAGTGAGGTTACTAAGCCACCATCCATCATATTTGAGAAGTCACTGCAGTCCAAAGAAGTTCTCACTGACTGGAAAGGGATAAATGTAAAACTCATTTTTTAAAAGGGGAAAAAAGGGAGATCTAGGGAACTACATGCCAGTCAGTCTTACCACTGTGCCCAGCATGTCATGGAGTGGATCTTCCTGGAAATTATGCTAAGGCATATGGAAAACAAAGAGTTGATTAATGACAGCCAACATGGCCTCATTAAGGGCAAATCATGCCTGTATTGATATGGATACCCACTTCTAGAAAGTTTTGTTAGAATGATGAAAAAAAATGAAAGACTAGTAAATAAAACAAGAAGATAATCTAGTTTTGATCACTTTTCATAGTCTATTTATTTATTCATTATTTCCTGTGGACACATTTGATTCTTTTTTCAAATAATGAAGAATTTTCAGGTCCTGTTCAGAAAAGTATCTCAACACCAGCGTTCACTGTATTCTGGTTACAGTGGCTTATCATAGGAAACCAACTTCTCTCCTGCAAATTACCTGTAGAAAAGAGACACATTTCTACATGCCTCTACTGATATCAAAAGTACCCACATCACAGATTTTCAACTTTAAAAAAATGTTTTACATGGTAATTGACTTTTGTGAGGTATTTTTATCTGATTAACTTGATTTGATGTTGTTCTCAATTTTTTTTAAATATAAAAAATGAACAATTATAGGAGCAAAATATCATTTTATGCATTCATATTATTTCAAATGGAAATGTTTGCACATGCAAGCATCCTCTGCTAAAGTCTCTGACATTTTTCTGTACAACTAAAATTGTGGAATATTTTTTTTTCAAAAAGATCAAATTGAAAAATTGTAGATATTCAAACAAGATGAAACTACTGATGAGTAAAATAAAATATATTCACATTCTTCTGCTTGTAGGTTTTAATGTCATCTTAATTAGGATATTTATGCAGAAGCCTTTTCTTAATATAACAATGTCATTTTAAAAGGATAGAATTGCATTAGAAAAGATACAACTCCAATTCTTACTAATCCTCAATTTTGCACATTTGTTTTCTTTTGTATATATTGAATAGTAGTTCTACAGTTGTGCAGTATAAAATGTCTCCAGTATTTGAGATTTCCCTCTTGTTTTTTCATAAATTATTCTTTTTTTTAGCTAAACATTCCCCTTTAACTTTATTACACTATGTAAGTGTAATAAAGGAGATAGGAAGATTCCTTCCTTCCTTCCTTCCTTCCTCCCTTCCTCCCTTCCTNCCTCCCTTCCTCCCTTCCTCCCTTCCTCCCTTCCTCCCTTCCTCCCTTCCTCCCTTCCTCCCTTCCTTCCTTCCTTCCTTCCTTCCTTCCTTCCTTCCAAGATAATTCTTCTCCTTGCCTAACATTTAAGTGCTTCAGCTATATACAGACTTCGCTACTTTTTCGGCTTCTTACCAAGATGTGCACTTTAAAATCCCGCCCCTCTCCAGCCTCACTCCTCACCTCACCTCACATCTTTGTTTTTAATCTCCAAATTCTCTACATTCAATAATTTTCTGACAATGAGGAACCTAGAAAAAAAACTGTAAACTGATCTTGGTAAACCGAAAATCATATAATGCAGTATTTCACCAACATTATATTATGATTTTCATGCTTTGTGCAGCCAACATTTGCATCTTTTGGGATGCTTTACATCGCTGCAAACTGATGTCTAAGCTGCTATTCACCTTATTTTTTCTTTTTTTTTTTTTTTTTGCACTCAATACTACATACATTTATATTTCAGACTATTTTCACTAAATTTGTTTTTCTGTTGTTCAAAATATGTTAAGCAATGCTTTTTCCCAAGACAGCCCCATATTATTTTTCCCATATTTCTGTTCTAACAAGAAGACTCATGTGAAATCCATGGAATAGCATTAATCTACCTTTCTATGTGTTACTTCTCTTTCTTCTTTGATGTTTCACAATTGAAAGGAGTTGAGAATGTTCCCCACTAGCACCAAATATTGCAATATTAAAGATATATGGGTTTTGCAAGATAGGGAACTATGGTAAAAAAATAGTCTGGAGGATTCAAAGACTTCTGCAACTAGAGGGTAGGTGTAAGCCTCAGGCCATTTCAAGGCTTCATTCCCTTTTATCTCCACGGTTTTCTAAACTTTAACTCTTCTGAGAGATAAGAACTGAAGAAATTCCACAGTCTCCCTATCTTTCTAAGGTTGTTTTTTTTTCCTTCACTTTTCACATAGTGTTGTGCCCCTTAATAAATTCATTTTTATCAATTTTGTAGTCATGGGAACTGTGTTATGAAGAATGAAAAGAATGATGTAACATTGATATGTTTATTTGTAAAACTCTGTCTCTTCTGGAAGCAGCTCAGCAGGGCATAGAAAATACTTCATTCTTGTCAGCAAAAAATGTCCCTTTTGCAACCAGTATGATGCAGCTTTTTCACAGTACTTTTCCCATCTACATTACTTTTGTAGTGAGCCTTCCTTTTTCAGATGATCCATACTGTCACTTTCTCAGCCAACAGACAGGATGATATACACCCAGTGCACATGTTCTGCCAATAAAAGATGTTACTCCTTCCTCTATAAAATGCTCCCACACGTAGAGGACTACACCCAGATGATGGTGTACAGTCCTCACGTGCCAAGTAAGGAAAATTAAACATATATGCAAAAATTGTATCAAAATCATAGTCTCAGTCTACCCTCTATGTAGGAACAACTTTGATTCTGAATGGGATCTGAGCATCTTCTCATGCTTGGTCTTCACAGGTGCAGCAATAGGAATTTCACTGTGTCATCTTTTTTTCTTTCTTCTGACATACGTCATTCCTAACAGTTATTCAATTACTGACAATTCTTCAGAATTTTCTACTTCTTTTGAATTTTTGAGGGTAATGTTACTGGAAATTTTTTTGTCCTCAGGAGTGAAGACAAACTCTTTTAACATATAGAGGAAAGAGTAGGTAGGATAAAGCTTCAAAAGCACACAATTTGTAGTGTTGGTTTTGAGGATATTTGAAATGTTTATGTCCAGAAGCACTGCATGTTGTGATAGCAGAAAAGTGCTATTGCAGAATTCAAGAAATTTGCAAAATATAAGCAACTCATTATTCTCTATTCTACCTAATATAAGCACAACAGTAAGTCCTGCTGAGCTTATGGATTTTGAATAAATAAACAGGCTAAGATGAGATATTAATCTGTAGCCAAATAGTAGGTAGGAACTAAACCATTAAAGGATGGAGTTTCAGACCTAGAACAATGTGATTTAAGATTATAGCTATGCATTTCTTAGTTCTTCTTTGAACAATACCTAATGGCCATGAAAATACCATTCAGTCATATTACTACTGCAGGTTTATGGCCCATTAGTCTACTGTCGTAATTAATTCCACAGTGACTCTTAACTATTGTGCATATATATATGTTTTTATATATGTGCAAATCTCAATGGCTGAAGTATCATGTTTGTACATTAATCATCACTTTGATGCTAACATCACATTTATAACTCTCAACTACCATACAGTATCATATAGAAGTATTTACCCCTTTAGGCTGCATGGCATATACCTCTACTAAATATCTACAGAGCAAAATAAATGAGAAGGGTTAAATACTGTCTATGAAGTATAATGGACATCTGAGCAATTTAGAATTGTATTAGTTACTTCCAAATTACTTTATGTTTCCACAACCAAAGTATGATGCCTATTTAATTCTTGAAAAGAGTAAAACAAACCAGCTAGCAGTGCTGCTCTTTCAATAAAATTCTTAGAGGAAAGGACACTATATTAAAAAATGATGTCCATGGAGATGCAAACTTCAGTCCTTTACCACTGCATCTTCAACGAATTCTGTGAAATTTCATGTAGGGAGACTTTGACCCCTCACATTTTTGTTTGTTGGCCTATGTACCTCCACACTACAGATCCATTATTAAAATCAGAGTGTTGTATTGCTTTTTTAAAAAAAAAGAAATGATGTGCATGAGAATAGGAAAAGTAAATGTTGTGTCCCTGACTCTTTCCCTTGTTTGTGAATTCATAGGGCAAAATATTTGCCACATTCTTTTGTGAATGTACTGATACATTCTGCCTTGACAGTCTATTCTGGCAGTGGTTTTATGAACTTCTATTCCAATTATTGTATAAAAATGTGTTTTCTTATATCTACCCTGCTAGCTTCAGTGAGCACCCTCTGGCTCTGGAACTATGGAGTCTGGTGGATGAACAGCCCCGTGCTCACCTTAAGCTTGATGATCCTATTAATCCTGATCACCTCTGCCCCCAATCTCTTCCCATTAACCAAAGAGTAGTCGCCTTTTTAGTGGCTCCTCTTATCTGATACCAATTTCACATGAACTACTTTGTGATTTGTCACCAGTACTTCATCCACTTCACATCTGTTTTAATAGCTACTCCTTTCTAGAAAGAAAGTATCAGCCACTGAATTCAAAGCTTTAAAAAATCCAAATAAGTTACTTGCTCTCAATTATAAACCACATCCATATTTACATATGCAATAATAGGAAAATCTGATGAAATCAATCCTCTCTAACTCAAGCTTCCCTCCAAATCCTCACTTGACAATACTTCTTTTTCCTATAATTCTTCACTTATCAGCTTCTCTGTTCACTTTTCCATTTCCCAAGATTTCAACATGTATAAAACCTGGGAAGCAGTTCCTAGCTGTTTGATGTTTAAGCTATCCAACCTTTTTGATAATTTTGATTTGTTTGTCTCTATCACAGTGTTCCAAAAGAGTATTTAACATATTTTTTGGTATTTTTGGTGGGCACTAAGGGAAAATGAGTTTTTTATTTCCTCTCCAAATGTACGGCTATAAACTTTCGGAATCAAGGAATTTGTATACTTGGGAAGCCCCATAGTGTTGCTGAGATGCAGCTTAGCAGAAGCAAACCCCTCATCCAGAGCATGGCCAGGATGCCAACCTGCCCCTGAGCTCCGAGGTGCCCCTGGAGGAGAGTCCAATCACACCCAGGCAAAACCCCGCATTTGACAGCTGCAAGGCTCACAGCAGAGAACTCTTCCCTCCAAACATCAACACAACGGTTAAAGACAACACAGGCACAGTCAGAGGGTCACACCCTTCTGCCAAATTACTAATGTACTGTTAAATGCATCCCGATGTGAACCACAGGAACTAAGCATTAAAACATGTTCTCTGCCACTGCTGTTGATCTTGCCAGTAGCCCCTATGATCACTGAGATTGCTTCCAAGTCAACTGAGTCTGTCAGAAGCAATGAGAAGTGAAATAAGATGAATCTGTTGTCTGTTTTCCTAGCTTATCCTGGTCTGTGCTTTGAACCAACAGAAACATTAAATATATTTTGACTTTGAATTGTGAGTGGCAAAAAAACTGTATTTTTTTCCACTCTCTGCTTTGCACAGGACAAGTCTTACATAATCAGAAGTTAAATTATTACATAAGCATTTTTTCTCTTTAATCCTTGTCTAAGGTTGCAAATCAAAATGGAAAGGAATAAGTTTAACTGCAAAGACCATATGAAATACACTCAAAATACAAAATTCAGAATCGTCAGCTTGGAATACAATAAAATCAAGAGCAGTGATTTTCATTTTATTGCACTATTATTAAGATAGAAGCCATGTTGTCTGAATTTTGATTACACATAAGAGTGGGTACAAAAAGTTATGTTTTTTAGTTAATAAATTGTATGTCTTATTAAACATTACATTTGATCACATACATTTGAAAACCTGAAGAACTGTGGGTATCATATATACCCATTCAAAAAAAATCCTCAAAAATACTTCAGTGTAGAAATAAGACAGTTTATTATTTACGGAGAATAAATAGTGGATGTGAGCACAGTGAAGTGGTGGGCGGTGCCTTACAACAGTGGTGACAGCCACAGTGATCTCCTCCGTTGATGAAGATGTTCATGAACGTGGCATGAAGGTTCTTGTTCATCGCCGGTGAAAATGCACAGCTAATGGTGGTAACTATGCTCAAAAGTAGCATTTTGCAGCTGAGAATTTGCTCAGTCAAGTAGTGCTGTTGTACTCTTTGTATCTGTTGTAGTATCCATGGAAATAAATAGGAGGCATTACTTCCAGAGTGACCTAGGTACAACCTGTGAAATTCATAAATTATTGTGCATAATGAGATTTATCTTTAGCAGAGAAAATTGAAGAGACAAATGAAACCAACAGAACTAAAAAACTGATAGAAGTGTAGCATAAAAATGTAAATGTGAATTTATTCTTAAATTGTGCCAACTACCTTCATCTCTGTTTAATAAACACACTTTTACAAGGCTGAAGCTAGTGTGAGGTGAAAAGACAACACGCAAGAAGAACAAATTCCTCTTTCAAAGAGAGCCAAAGAAGTCAGATGTGCCATACTCATGCTAACTGCATCTGTCTTGGGAGCAAAGATTTATACAATATACAAGAACAATCCCTTTCCCTTTGCCTTTCCCTTTCCCATTCCTCTTTTCCTTTTCCTTCCCTTCCCTTCCCTTCCCTTTTCTCTGACTTGAGATTTTTTTGTATTTTTCAACTTGTTTAAAGACTGTAGTATTTGTACAACTATTATCACTACATCATTAATATCCAGTAGAGCCCCATTTTGCTCCTTGATGGCAGCACTCAAGATAAAATTAGGCTCTTCTACTTCATTTCCATAAAATTTGCTAAGCTCATAGAAAAAAGGTATTTTATTAAATTAAATTTAAATTACTTACTGTTGATACTATTTTCCTACATTGTTTGTTTACTAAAGCAGATCCAGCCTTGAGTATCAGTAAGGTAAAATTTAGAAATTGCCTAGAATTAGGAACATACACTTTCGTGAAAGCGTATAAAGTGCTTTTACTAGACTATGAATTTTCAGGTTTTATTTTTAACTTCACAGGCAACATCATCTAGAGCATGATACTTCACATTTCAGTGCAGGATTATTGATCTAAGATAGATTAAAATGTAAGAATGTGAGCTAGCAAACAATTACACTACGTTTTCAACACTATTTTGCCAGTGAGCTCTGTCTTGGAATTGCTACTGTAGGAGGATAAGAGGAGGATCATTATTACACCATTTTACTTTTCTAATCTAATCTCCTTATTCATGGTTTTACCATTAGTAGGTGTTTTGAAAGAAAGTAGTGAGAAATCTAGAAAGATTAATTTAATACATTGCAAAAACCTTTTCTCAACCTCTCTTCAAAAGAATACATCATTAAATAAAAACAGTGAAATGCCGGTTATATTTAAATTCAGTTAGAACAAATAAACCTCAAGATTTAAGGAAGGAAGAGAAAGGAAAAAAAATATGTAAATTTGTGGAAGAATCCCTAGTCAACCAATGACTGGACAGCAGCACGGCTCTCTGGCTAGCTCAGACACAATCTGGATGTTTTCTGTTTGTTATCTCTCTGCCAAGATAGATACGGAATTATGGGAAGGGAAAGAAGAGGAAGAGTTAGCATCTTATATAAAAGGGTCATAAAATATCATAGGTAAAACTCGTCATGGAATGGGTAGAGAGCTGGCAAGAAGACTCTGCATGCTAGAGGGCATTCTAGTGACTAGCATTGACCAGAAGAGATCTCAGGCAGACAACTAAGTGTGATGAACCTGCAGAAACCTAAACTTTCTGTGAGTTGTACTCTGATTGCTTGTGAACGTATAATGTCTGTTTACAGTAATTCACAATGTGCGTCTTGTATAACTTTAAAAACAATATGATATACATCAATACGAGAACTAAAAATGGTAAATTCACATGTTCACTAATGCAAAGTACTCCTGGATGGAATTATTCTTATGGAATTACTATTATTAATTTTCTGCTGTAGTGTATTTATACTTACACTATGTTAGGATAGACCATATAGAATACATAGAACATAAAGAAAGTGTAGAGTGTTTATACTCTCTAGGTTTCTTGCTGTGTTCAGTAGCTGTACCTGTTCAAAATTTTGGGTGCATGCTATTCTTTGGAGTTTAGAGCAAAGACACAAATAAGTAAAAACTGGATACGAATACATCATCAAATTCCCTGCTTGGCAAGGAGACCTGTCATCCCTCACTTCATATCACTGTGTGACTTTCCTGCTAATTTAGGAAATCACTTTTAGAGCTTCTCTGGAGTATCCATAAGATGTCAGCTTTTTCCACAAGCATGACTACCTATAAGAACTTCTCCCTTCTGTTTTAAAGAAATTATACTGTAAGCACTAACTGGTTGGAAGGTAAATATTTTGCAAAAACTGGATATGAATTGTGAAAAAAAAATTAAAATACAATCAGTGCTGCTTCTCAGAATGAAACATTGTTGGCTTTCATCCAAGCCAAAAAGAAGGAGACTGAGTAAGGATGTTCATAAATCCAAATAAACATTTACAACTTTTTTTATTTTAGCTGAGATTTCTCAATTTAGTTGTTTGGAAGGGCTTAAATTATAGCTGGTCTGGCCTGATCTACACAGGAATAAGTAAGCAAGAATAGATCTGTTATTTGACAAAACGCATATTTTTATATTTTACAATGAGCATCTTTAAAAATCAGAATTTTAAAATGTATCAGAACAGAAAAAATATAAACATTTATATTTAAATAATTTTTTGTCCTGTATGTCTTTATTAATAAGAATTAATTTATTCAATGGACAATAATTATTGAAGTATGTGAGAAAAGGCCCAGCCCTAGATCTGCAAAGGAGTCCAGAGGCAACGTGACAGGTGGGAACACCTATAGTCAGGGCAATGAGCCGTGTATGCCAGTTCCTAGGCCCTCCCAAGAGCTCCCAAATCCCATGGGCAGTTGTCAACGGTTTACGGGCGTTCGGCCCAGTTCCGTGACGAAGGGGACGGGGGATCCACGGGTCCATGACCCAGGAAAAGGGGAAAGGGGAAAAGGGTAAGGAGATGGCCCTGAGAGCAAAGAACAGCGGCAACAATCTGAGGAGAAACAAACTAATTTACTAAATAAGATATCGGAACACCAAACAACACACTATAATACAATATAATTAAAATTTAAGCTGATAAATCCAATACGGAGAGAGAGAATGTCCGAAAATCAAGGTAGGCCTTACTCTACTACCGACGATAAGACAGCTGGAGAGAGAGGTGCTGCCAAGACGAGAGACGGCGGAAAAAGGGACGAGGTCTCGTGATCTGCAAGTTTTTATACTGCGAGCTTTTATCTTTTCCCTCCGGCTGGAAAACGGTAACAGAAGAGAAAAGTACCGTGGGGACTGTAGTAGTCCTTCTCTTCTGAGAACCAGGTACATCAACTACATGATGTTATGATGTGGAATACCAATAACCGAAAATCACAAAACCATGACAGCAGTAGTGTCAAAAGCAGTTTGCAAACTGCAGATCTCTAGGGCAGAATTAAAGTACATAAGCAAATGGAGTAATGTCAGAGCCTGAAGACTGCATAAAATTGTTTCTTTGCTCATGAGCAATCCTTGCTAAAAATGCAATAGTTAAAAGTAAGATATTTTTCATTTTGAATTTTAGGTTTTTATCTAATCTCATCTGAAGCCTCATCTTAAGTTCTTTCTTAACTGAGATAGGTGTAAGGAGTTGAAGAAAATGACTAGAGTCATCAAAGTTTAATAAAGCGTTTACAAATGCCTAACAGTGTAACACAGAAAAAAAGCTTTTTAATTGTAGATCTGAGACATGATTTGCAAACTCATAGTAAACAGTAATAGTCAACACTGAAAATGGAGCGGTCAGTGTCCAAAAACACAGAAGTAAAAGGCAATGGAAAATCCACAGCTTCTGTGTGAACTCTCAATATATTGCTTGAAAGACTGGATATATGCGTGTATGATAAAGACATCGTAAAATACCTTTATTAAAAATAAATAAATAAAAGAAGAACTGATACAAAAGACAGAAGCTTCTCTGTACTGCCATGTGGAGTACATTCAGCTTTCTTTTCTCTTTCAGTCACCATCAGAAAGGATGCTGCACTAGATGAAGTGTTGGCATAATCTAGTGTGTCTTGCTCAGTCATCAGACCTGTCTGTAAGTGATAGATGACATACATCCAAAAATATGATTAAATATTATTATACAACTACTTTAATTTTTTATTGGAAAATCAGGCATCTTTTGTAAGGAAAACAGATGTAGCTGGTATTGTGATTTTAGAGGACACAGAAAATGAAATTATACCTCCCACCTGCTTGGAAGCAAACCAGACTCCTTCAATATTACCCTCAAGCTTTTGTGTATAAAAGATACTGCAGTGAGTTTTATGACACTTTAATGACAGCTGATGCTGTTCAGTTTGGTACAGAATTAGAATCTGTTTATGTCTTTTTTTTTTTCTGAAACAAATTCTAGATTTGGCAATATAGAGTCTTTGATAGAATAATGTTGGGTAAGGTCATTCAAACTGAAAAAAACTGGAGGTAACCACCTCAGTGGTTACCTCCAAGGCAGTGAAATTAATACACAGTGGAACATGTCTACTTTTATATGAGTTCTATCTCCATATTTCACTTTGACTAGGCAAAGCATAAAGCCATATAGACTACAGAAGGACGTAAAAATACAGGAATATGAAAACAGATCAATCAGACCTTTTGATACTCTTTTTTTAAAATTCTGTTTGAAGTAGAAGGCTTGAGTCAAATATTCTCTTTTGATGAGAGCCTTACATAGTCAATAGGAAATAAAAAAGCTGCACAAAGAAAGAAAAATAATCAACAAGAAACTAATCAGAGCAGTTTGGAATTTTTTTTTTTTTATCCTGGTTAATCTCTGCTAAAGAAATTAATGCTTCCTTGTGAGTCCTTGACATCAGACTACCACTCAAAGTAAATTATAGAATAAGAAATACAGCCTCTATTTATGCAAGTAGTAAAAAAGTTATTTGTCCCGCAAACTAACAAAATAAAATTCTAACTTGGTGTGCTTACGCACTGCATTATTTTAATACTGGCAAATAGCATAGAGTATATTAATTTGCTAATATGAAGGATGTCATGGAATCTCACAAACTATAAGGCTAAAATTAAGGAAGTCATTTTTTTTTTTTTCATCCAAACTGTGAGCACTGGTTTAGCTCTCTATTAGTTTTTAAATTTCCACGAAAGATCTCCATCATTTTCATACATTCTTAGTTGGACTAAAATACCTATTTGTCTGAGTCTCACTGGCATGACATTAAAGAGACTTTGAAGTTCAGATGAAGTCCAGCTTCTAAGATGTATGTAGTATGTGTGATACTCCTAACTTCAGGGTTTTTTTGTGTTTTTTGCAAAATTGAGTGATATTCCTGAGATCCTAGTTCACTGTTACTTTACAATAAATCGAACAAGAACTAGAACTGAATTAACAAAAAATAGTGATTCAAGAAAGCAAATGTAAAGAAAATTGAAAGAACAATATAATTAAAAATGCTCAATAAAGCCTTGTTGCATGGAGATGGAAAGGAAGATTTCAGCTTCTGTTCTTAAAGTACTTCAACATTTCAAGAATAGCCAAGGTTTGACTTAAGTGAGATCACTCCTACTCCAACATAGTTGCCTTTCATGTCTTTTCTTCAGAGTACTCAAGCATTAGCATCATATGGTATTGATAAAAAATACCAGTTATGGAAAAAAAATTGCTTAGAAAGACTAGCTGACAAAGTATCTAAAATATCTACTTCGATATAAAATGGATATGAATATAGAAACGTAGAAACATAGAATTGCTCAGGTTGGAAAAGACCCTCAAGATCATCAAGTCCAACCTCAAACTAACCATACTTCCCACCGCTAAATCATGTCCCTGAGCACCATATCCAGACAGTTTTTAAACATGTTCAGGGATAGTGACTCAACCACCTCATTGGGGAGCTTGTTCCAGTACTTAACAAGCAGCAGCTTTCCAGCCACTCCTCCCCAAGCCTGTAGGGTTGCCTGGAGTTGTTGCGACCAAAATGCAGGACTATATACATACATATGTACAGATACCTAGGTTAGAAAAACTGGGACTCTGAAATGCTCAGAATGTGGCTGCTGTTAACAGTTTCAAGGAAACAAAACATTATTTTTTTTTAAAAAGTGAGGGCTCTACATGGATAGATTATATTTTTTTCTCAGTGCAAATAATAGAAAGGACTGCCCTATTCACTGCACAGCAGAGAACTCACAGAGGCTCCTCTCCTGTTTGCCACTTCTAGAGAAAGGGGAAAGAACAGGAGAGAGAAACCGTCTACAGGGTGGTAAGCTGGAACAGTCGCTGCAGGTGACAGGACACCTGCACTTAGAGTGATTGTGTAAGTGGTTGTAGGGTTTGTAGTTTTAACATTAACTTGGTATTTACGCATATGCTTGTACACTTAGGGGTTCATTTGATAAATGAGGACTTCAACTTCCTTTAAGGTGTTTCAGTCAGATTCATGACAGAAAAATAGTGAATAAGCATTTTTTGACTCTTCTCCAGATTAAGAGTTCTGAACAAAACCAGGCCGAAACGTTACAACAGATTTTGTATCACTTAAAAGGAAAAAAAAAAACCTTGAGTGCACAGAACAAAAAACTGGACAGATCTCTAGTCTAACTTAATCTGTACAGTTAAGTTAATGAACCAAATGTATTCATCTACACCAGTGAAAGTATTAATTTAAACATTTTTGGCTCTGATTGACTTGGTTCTTGATGTCCCAGTGTGTGTTCATACTTCACATTATAGTTAAAAGTTGATCAGAAAGATGGAAATCTAGTATACGAAAAAAATCCATAATGAAGTAGGATCTTTCAGTTTACAAAATGAGTTAAGAGATAAAAGCTGATCATTTAAAAAAAAGGAAGGATGTAAGGAAGTATTATTTATTATTTCATTCATTACAATGCAGCAAAACACAGACCAAACCCACATAAGTGTGTCCAACCTTCCAATCCCATAAACCGTTTAGAAATTCTCAGTTATTATCCATTTCGCTTATAAAATGAACAATAATTATTTATTATACCAGTACTGACAGAATAAAAGCAATCACATGTTTTTCTGTTTGGCCCTTTAGATATTTTTTAGTTATTAATGGTTTCCAGCATATATTCTTGAGAAGGAGTATTTATAGACTTGATGTGAAAAGGACAAAGCATGTTGAGAATTTTTTAAAATGAGTGGGGAGGTTCTAAATTCAAACAAAAACTATTTCAGAAAACTGTTAGTTACTAAAATTAGACACCGATGAACTGGAAAACTACTCACCAACCATGTTAATGAAGAAGAAATACTCCTATATAGCTGATAGTGATACACTGGAATTGCGCAAACCTGAAGTGAGTTTAATTTGCTGAAATTTACCAGCACCTTTGGTTATCATACAAAATGTTTACTCTTTTATTCGTAATTTCCACTAGGGAAAACAAACACTCCTGCACAATAACAGCTGTGCTGGTTTATAGGAAAAAAATAAAAGCATTCATCTCTCCTTGGAAAGATCTCGTTACTGTGATATACATACATTCAAGCTGATTTAGATGCTGTATTCTCTTGTTGATATTTGAATGTGATAGTGCAGCTTTATTATAAATACACATAATACACATTTCTTCAGTAATAACATTTGCAGTAATTGTGTTTCCTTAACACAAATACTATGTCAGAGTAACTTTTTATCTTGAAGGACAACTAAAATAAAATATCTCAGTGTCTCAAATGCATTATTGATCAGAAACATGCTTTGAAAAACACAATTGCATTATGATAGCGAGAACAATTTATGTGAATATTGGACTAACTCCTCCATACATTTTGCACCCAAAGTTAGTGAAAAAGTTGATTGGTTCACTGCAGGATGTTTTCAAAGATCAGCAAGGGTCAGGCTGTTCAAGGAGGAAGGACAAGCGTGGAGCAGTGGGAGCCCACAGCACAGGGAGGGCTGCAGCCCCACAGCCTCCAGCCATGGCTGGTGACCTGATGCATCGACAGCCCCATGGTTATCAGTCAAGGTAAGGTAAGGAGTTGGCCCCAGTTTAATGTAGCAGGAGAGATGGCTGGGGGCTCCTGTACTACAGGTATCACCTTACAGAGCACACATCGCTGTATTCTGAGTTTTGTTTGGATGAAATGAATGAAAAACTGTTATTATCACAAATCGCACAAGGGCAGATCGATGATGCTTCCATCTCATTTGGGCTCTATAAGAATGAAGATTATATGAGCTATGACAGGTGACTGCGCCCCACGCTGAGCATATCAGACCCTAGAGGATAGTATTTGTTGTATTTCTGGTGTATACACCACGCATGACAAGATGTTTGCCTATTTTGTTCCAGTGTCAACTCTTTACATGATAGGTTAGGGTCACGGGTGTATTGCACACATAGAACTTGCAGTCTTTGTATTAACTAGTACTTCCACTCATAATTTTAATGAATTAAAAAAAAAAAAAAAAAGAAAAAGGAAAAAAAGAAAGGAAAACAAGACACAGTTCTTCAGTGACACTTTTCACTATCTAACTTTGGATATTTTGTTATGGAGAGATTCAAGACCTGTCTGGACGCCTATCTGTGCTACCCGTTGAACTTGCTTTAGCAGAGCAGTTTTGCTCAAGGCGCCAACTGGTGAGTGATTTCCCTGTCCTTATCTCCACCTATGAGTTTTTCATCAAATGCTCTCCCAGTTGCTGCTCCCTGGGCACAGGAGCCACTGAGGCCACAGCCCTCCTTCTGTTGCTGGTATGGGCAGGCACCAGGCCCAATCCAGCCGGGACACCCCAGCTCCCGAGGGTCCTGTCTGTGCTCTTGCCTGCAGACACACCAGAGCACTCATACCAGGGCTGCCCCTCACAGGGCCTCTCAGCCTGTTCCTCACAAGCCATCTCACACACTCACTGGCTCATACAGCTCACCCTCCTCTAGCCAGAAATCACACTCCACTCACTGGCACCACAGGCACAGGGACCTTCCACTGTGTGCTCTGATGCCATTAGCTGCACTCAGAGCCCAAACACACACCAGCACACTGATCAGACAGCCTCAGCCAGGACAGAATTAAGAAAAGATTTATTCAGAATTCCCCATACTGAGGTTGGGAGCTGCTATCCGCAGGGAGCTGCCTGCTGCTGGCAGCCTCGTGCCTCTTCTCTCGCTGTCCCACGATGCAGCTGCAGGTGAAAGCCATGCGCAGAGCCCAGAGCACCTTCCCAACAAGGGTGGGATGTAGAATCACAGTCACAGAATGGCTTGGGAAGGAAGGGGCCCCAAGGATCATCAAATTCCAACACCCCTGCCACAGGCAGGGCCACCGAAGTCCAGATCTGGTACTAAACCAGGTTGCCCAGGGCTCCATCCAACCTGGTCTTGAACACCTCCAGGTATGGGGCCTCAGATGTGCCAGCAGCTTTGGCACCATCATCTGCTGCCTGCTGTACTGTCTGGGAGTATGACACAGAGGCTCAGTCAGTGTCTCAGGTGCCCTCCTGAGCTCTGGGATCTGTTTGTGTCTGATCTGTGGGGCTGTTCCCAGCCTTGAGGGCCAGCACCTGGCCTGTTCTTGCCACTGTTCCCAGAGTGCTGGTGGGTGCACATTGCCTCAGACCTGCTGGTTTCTGGCAGGGTCCTGGTCTTGTGGGTACCGGATGCCTCCGGTATGACAGCCTGAGGGACTTGGGCATTTCATTTGCAGGCATGAGAGGGGGTGCAGTGACATGCAGATCTGCCTCCCAGCCCTCATGGCCGTATCCTGGTGCTGAGGGTTGCCCTGAAGACATGGGACAAGCTCAGGCAGTCTCCTGGTTGTAGCTCCACAGCACGTGCTCTGCCTCTTGGAGAACTTGTGGATGCTGCTGCTGGCACTGTGGGCAATGTGGGGACTTGACTGTGAACAGCGGCTGCATTCTGGGATGCAGCTGCTGGTGGTGTTGCCTGCTGTGGCAGAGGCAGCAACGATGGCAGAGGCTGTCTCCCTTCTCCAGAGCCACTGCTGCAGGGTAGTGCCTGCCTGAGCTCCAGTCTGTCCACCTGCAAGAGAAGCCAGGGGGGAACCCTAAGTTAGCCCTGCCCCCAGCATTCCCCAACACACCCAGCAGCCATCCCGCTGCGGCAGGCTCATCCTGCAGGGAGCAGTCCCCTCCAGCAGCTGCCACCTGCTAGTTGGCTGCTCCCCGTACTCGGGAAGATGTTCCCATTTCCCTTGGGCTCCCTACCTGTGTACGGTGGCTCCCAGAGGCTCTTGCGCTCCCCAGGTTGGGTAGTGATGGCAGACGGGTCTCACGGATGGACAAATCCCAGCTCTGGCTGCCTGGCAGCACAGCTTGCTGTGGCCTGCGGCCCACCTGTGGGGAGAAGGAGGCATGGGATGCAGCTGGCTGCATTACCACCAGCGTCCAGGACAAAGCCTCCGTTAGGAGGCTGCTCCTGGACGTGATGGCCCAGCTGAGCTTGGTCCTGCTGCTCTCTGCCTCTGGGCTGGCCTGGGAGTTGGCTCATCCCCAGGAAATGCCCTGGGGCAGGAGGAGCAGTGTCCTGGCCAGAGGTGCTCAAGGCCTGCCTTGTCAGCCCACTGCTGTGCCCCATGCCTCAGCTGCTTGGGTTCCATGCCGTCCCTCTCCCTCCCACCGCATCTCGCACCTGGCACTGTTCCTGTATGCTCGGCAGCCCTTTGTTGGGCTGGGAGCGGGCCTTCTTCTCCTGCTCCTTGGGCATCTCTGTGTCCTCTCACAGAGACAACACCACAGGCACGCAGTGGAGCTGCTACCTCCTCACAGAGCTGCTCTCCTGAGAGTGAGCAACACGGAGACTCTGGCCCCTAAAGGCACAGGGACACCCCCGTGTCCCTGTGGCCTTTGAGTCTGGTTGCCCCCTGCATCACAAAGTCCTGGCAGTTGCCATGGAAGCCCCATGCCCCTCTCCTGACAGCCTCCCACACGGTCATCAGCTCACAGCCAGGTGCAGGTCAGAAGGAACCTCTGGGCTCCCCTACTTACAGAATCACAGAATTACAGAATTTTTTCCACCTGGGCACATTGATGGTTCATGTTCAGCCAGCTGTCAACCAGCAAGCCCATGCCATTTTTTTGGGGTAGCTTTCCTGCCATTTTCCCCAATCCTTTATCAGTACATGGAGTTGTTACAACCCAAGTTCAGGACCCAAAACTTAGTCTTGCCAAATGCCATACAGTTCAATGTGGGTCATCCATCTAGCTTACCTAGATCCCTTTGCAAAGCCTCTCTGTATTATGAAAATCACGAGATGTAATCATTGTCCCTCTGTACTAAGCCCTGGTGAGGCCCCACCTCGAGTACTGTGTCCAGTTTTGGGCCCCTCACTCCAAGAAAAACATTGAGGCCCTGGAGCGTGTCCAGAGAAGGGTGATGAAGCTGGTGAGGGGTCTGGAGCACAGGCCTTATGAGGAGCGGCTGAGGGAGCTGGGATTGTTCAGTCTGGGGAAGAGAAGGCTCAGGGGAGACCTCATCGCTCTCTATAACTACCTGAAGGGAGGTTGTAGTGAGCTGGGGGTCAGCCTCTTCTCTCTTATAACTAGTGACAGGACAAGGGGGAATGGCCTCAAGTTGCGCCAGGGGAGATTTAGGCTGGACATTAGGAAATACTACTTTTCTGAAAAAGTGGTCAGGCACTGGAATGGGCTGCCCAGGGAGGTGGTGGAGTCACTGTCCCTGGAGGTGTTCAAGAAACATTTAGATATAGCGTTGAGAGACGTGGTTTAGTGGGGTTATTGGTGGTAGGTGGATGGTTGGACTGGATGATCTTGTAGGTCCTTTCCAACCTAGCTAATTCTATGCTTCTATGATTCTATGATTAGATTATATTATTAACCTCACAATTTCATATTTTTGCAAGAAATACATACTTAAGGAATACAATGCCTTCATCTTTTGAAGTGAAGGTAATGACGTGTGTGTGCATAGAGGAAGATAATTTTTCTTACTTTGTTTTACACATTCTGTTTTGAAAACAGACAATCTTGTACTTCTGGAGACAAACCTCAATGTTTTTGCACTTTTAAGTGCAAAGTTTCCAGAGACTTACCTTTCAGCAAAGGTGACATGATGTATAGTAAATCATTTTTGGATTCCTGCCTGAGGATTTTGGTTGCCACATGTCTTCCTTCTCGAATTAAATGGCTGTTTTCAGTTTTGTTATGGTGTGACTAGGGATTATAGTTTAAAGGTTCAGCATCATTCAAGATGTTGCATGAAAAGGGCAGAGATGTTTGACAGAAAATAAACGCTGTTACATCCCAGGTTGTCCTCTGATATCAGAGGGGCATGGCCAGCTGGCCTTAAATTCTGAGTGATGCATAATTCAGCATTATAGGTCTGGTCGCATTCTGGTCGCACTGTCACAATTACAGATTCACAGATAACACACTGCCCAGTTCTAGTTGTGTTTGAATGGGCTCTCATGATCACTCTGAGGAAATTTGTTTGTACCCAGTGAGAACTCTCACAGATAGATTAGTGAATAGAGCCGTTTATTAAATTAGAGATTACAGATTCTTTAAAATTGCTGGTTACAAATAGACTGCCTGCAAAGCATATGAAATTACTGAAGAATATTAATAATACAGCTGACTACAATTGCGTTAAATCATGCTATAACTCTATAGAGATTTTTAAGTTTCCCAGGGAAGCACTCAGTATAGCAAAGTGTGCAATTCTCATCCAGTAGCTGTCCCTACACAGGGGAAGAGAGGCTCTTCCCATTTACTGGTCCCAGTATCAGCAGTGTTCTCTCAGCTGATCTGTGTTGTTTTCTTCTGCCCAAATTCCTTCTCTTGTAAGCTGTTTTATACTATTTTCTTATTTTCAGGTGGAACTTGACTGACTCTAGTAAAAATATACTTGAAAACATGTTTTTGACAGAAAGGTGGAAAACTGCTGGCTCAGGTCTAGCTCAGAAAAGCAAGATAGTTTGTCAGTTCCAATAGTATCACCAAGTCTTCATCCCTGCAGGATGACCGCCGAGTTTGGCCACATGACCCATGCTCCACCCCGCTCCACACTTCATGCATTGTTTTTTTTTTTAAGACTTAGCATGCCAGGCTCCCGTGGTGTTTATTAACAGCTAAGGTTGCAGGTCACGTTTCTTAAGGGAAGTATAATACAAAAGATTGTCCACCACATTCCGCTCTGGGGGATTACCTTCTCTCAGTAGGTGGACTTTTCAGTAAGTAACATCCACTAAATATTCCACACAATGTCTCCCTGTTTTCACAGTATATATACTAAAATAGTTTAAAAATGCTTTTGATCAAACAACTGAACAATTTAAATAACAGTCAATCACTCATATATCACATCAGAAGAGCCACAAAATAAATTTCCTACAGTCCATCACAATAAGAAACTTCTCTTTCCCATGTTCTTTTGCTCAAGACAAATTATCTCCTGTGGAAAAAGTTAAATATGCAAACAAAACATTTTATACATAAAAACCTTATCTTACTTTTCAAAAACACATTGTTCTTTTTTTTATTCTTATTCCTGCACTTGAATGCATGTTCACTAAAGGTTATATTCAACAATTTTAACAAAAGCCTGGCAAAAATGCTTAGTTAGACATAATCTCAGTTTAATTAAAAATAAAAAGCTGGCATTTTCTTATTGGGGAAAAAAATATCAATCACAATATTGCGATAACAAAGGGAAAAAGAGGATCAACTTTGGGATAGAGATTCTCTTTTTCGAGTCTATTTTCAAAATATCACATCCCATTGGTGTGTTAGGGCTTTGGGATAGCAGTTAATATTTTCACATCACAGATAATGATGTTTAATTCATTAACATTTGTTTATATGATGTTTGATAACATTAAAAGAGAATGGACAGTAGAAATGTAATTCCTGCTCCATAAATTTAACACATACAGTTCAGTCTAACTCCTTTGAAGCAAACTGTCCTGTTGATCACAAGGTGATCTACATCATGCTAGAGGTTGGTGGTAGCTCACCTGCATTGTGATCTGCAACTTGAGGGGAGCCATCTTACATCCAACCTTACCTTTCAAAAAATTACACCACACAGTGCTAGGGATCTGCAAGTCAACATGTTTTTGGAGCTCAGGCTAAAGATTTAAATCCACAACAGGTGAAAACAGGAGAAAGCTTCTTCTAATTACTGATACTATGAATCACGTGAAAGTTCCAAAAACTATCCTGAAGGCAGATAACAAACTAGTGATTTCCCATCCATCTAGAATTTGAATTTGATATTGTTAACAACTGGAAATAAATGAAATTTCTGCAGATGCAGATACACTAGAAACTTGTCAGTTAGGTTTTCACATTGACCAATGCTGAATTAGCATTGCTACTTTTATCTAAACATCAGGTACCTTGATTTCAGGCTTTGTTGCTGTTCCGCGAAGTGCTTTACATCCTTATCTGCTTATTTATTTTAAAGGAAGTGCCATCTCGTCTTCTCACAGAAAATCTGACAGTAAGGCTCTGCACAACAAATTTTTAGATGAGGTTTCAAGTGAGAAGTTTGTTACAAATACGGTGGTACAATGTTTATCTTTTTTTGAAGAGCAAGGAAAGCAATTTATTTATTTTTTTAGTTTAGTAGAATCTTTAAAATGAAAGATACGGGTAAGAAAATAAAAGGAAAGATTGAGAAGAAAGCAAGAACTAGGCCATAAATTCATGACTCCAGAAGGTGATGTACCCTGCAGCACCCAAGGGATCGCACTGCCAGAGTCAAAGTTATCTTACTGCCAGAGGCAGCCTCTGGGGTTGCAGCTGACTACCTCAGAGTTAACTCAAGTGCTCTGCTCTCAGCTTTGCAACCTGCAGGGCAGAGGAACTGACTTTAAGGCATTTGATGTCTACATCCAATTCAGAAGAATTGGGTTTGATTATCATACAAGCCACCTGACTCATGCCTGACATTCATCAAGCTCGCAGAAGATGATTTTCCTACATTGCTGCAGTGGAAAAGACTTGGGGAATCAATTGTAGCACATAGAAATATCACACTAATGGACAATGTAGAAATATGCTAGTAGTTGACAGTCCATTTAGAAAAAATGCGAGAAATATTACCGGTATTCCTCTATATAAGGGAATTGAATATATAAATAGTAAATTGCCAGTGGACTATTGAAGGAAAGCAATGAAAGTGAATTTGCTTATTGACAAAATTTGTTTAGTGTATACCTGAGAGAGTGGAAAAGAAAATTATCTAGCATAGAGATAAATTGGCACTGATGTAAAGTGAAAAGGCTGCTTGTGGACATGTTTCTAAACTCCACTGGAGTTTCTCATCCCAAAAGTTCTACTGTAACCATTAGTGGTATTTTTATTGTGACATATTTATGAAGCTATCACACTAAGAACACTAGTGCAATCAATATTAATTACTATTGGTTATCCTGAAACCCTAATGCAACATAAAAGCTGAAGCAGAGCTGTCTGTAAAAATTCTTAAGAAATTATTGCTAACCATCAATTATAGAATATGATTCCCTAAAGTCATTGTTAATGTTCCAGGGAGGCATTTTTCTTAATAGTTTAGTAATCCCCACTAGAGATTGGGAATTTCTTTCTTTTCTCTTACATGATCTACCACACAGACACTAGCTTTTGACCACACTGTATATTCTTGTAGGGAAAAAAAAAATGTAGAAACTAAATAATGCTTCTTTCTATAACTACAGTGAGCATCCCTGAATCAATCAAAAATGTTGATGTAATCCTTCTTAAAAAGTCAAATCAAAAGTTTGGTAAAAGCTTTATAAATTGCATCTCTGCAGATCTGATCTTAAAAGGAATCCTGTAGGCATTTTCTTAAATAAATAAGGTGAGGTTAAAAAATGAAATAAATGAAGTGAAAGGTTTAAATATTTAATGGATAACGGCAAGGAGTAAAACGGTAGATCAAAACAAGGTCAGCTATGTAAATTGTTAAAAAGGCTCAGATTTGTGATGATCTGTGAAGGCAAACTGACTGAATACTGTGATGGATAAAGTCTCCTACAGCTAGATTCACACAATTTTGAAGGTCTTGAAAACAACACTATTAAAACTAAAATTAGTTTTGTGTTTTTGTGGGTTTTTTTTTTCACCGTGAAGTTTCTTCTTCGTAAATATGTTGGAGAGTGAATTCCACTGGTCCATTCTGATTTAAACTCACCAGTACAAGGGGTTTCAGCCTAAGACAGAGATTTGAAGAGAAGGGTTTACAGGCCTTTTAAGGATTTCATTTGAGCTCTGAAGGTGTTAGTTAAAAACTCCATAAGCAAATTAACTGTGTGCATTCTACCTGTCAACAGGTGGCTGCCCAGAACAGGACTGAAAGGCCAGCAGTGAGCACTGAGTGCACAAGAATAATTTTGAGCAAGAAGGACTTAAGAAGATACTCTGCAATCAGTAACTACTACTTATTTCTACTGTTTATTGAAAACTAGACTTTATTCAGCTTTTTGAATAGATTGTATTTGCATTTTGGAAAGCACATATGTGGACAGGAAGTGGGAACTGAAGTCTTACTCATCCCAGTGCTGCACAGTTTAAAATCTGAATGAGAGCATGTGTTCTTCCTGTGCTTTTACTATTTTTCTAAGAAAGACTAGAGTCACCACTTTTTGGCAGTACATACAGTTGCAAGCAACTGTTTTCAGGGAGAAAGCACAGGAAAAAAAAATCCAAAATATCTGATGAACATCTTGAGACCTCTCTAAGAATGATGGCTGCTTCCATTCAACCAGTCTGAGGCATTAGTTTCTCAAAAACAAGATAAAGTATCACACTTATGATCTTGGTGCTCTCCTATAAGGTCCACTTCAAAAGCAATGCCTCCTATTTTGTTGTATCTGCCCCCAACATCACGTTGGTGGTATGGCAGTAAGGGGTTCATACTTCCCACCAATATTGTTTCACTTTGTTGCCATGGGACAGATGGCAGCAGAGGGGCACTCTGATGGAATGGTGTCTGGCATGGAAGTGCAGATGGAGCAAAGGTGTGCAACTGAATTTCTCCATGCAGGAAAAAATGGCACCCATTGACATTCATCGATGCACGGTGAAGGTTATGGATACCAAACAGCAGATGACAGCTGTTAGGATTCCACTTTCAACAGAGATGGAAGTTACAGCACATTAGGAAGTTCTGCTCTACTACAAAGAAAGAATAAATAGAAATTTATTTTTCCTTGCTTCCCTTGCAGCTGCAGTATTGATTCTTGTGATCAAATACAAAAATCAGTTTAAATTTGGGGAGCTATCAGCTGTTGAATTATGGCTACTAACCTTCTGATACTTAAAGAAAAATCTTATTTTACTTTTTGCTTTTCTTACCTATCATTAGGTTCTAATATGATAGTGGAAAAAAATATATATGTATATATTTAAACTAAAAATATAAGGATGTCTAACTTTTTATTGATTGAAAAATCCAAAGTTGTATGCTGGACCAGAGTGCAAACTGTTAAACTCTCCATGAGTGGGGTGTCTGACAGGACACAAAACAAGAATTGGCTCATATTTTACCATAGTAAGATTTAAAGTTGTTGGTTTAGAAAAATAAATTCTGAGCAATAATGCTTATTTTTTTGACAATGACGTCATATCCAATTTGTGTGTGTGTGTGTGTGTGTGTGTGTGTTTGTTTGTTTCAATATAGTATTCTTTATTACAGGAAAAAAGTATACTTTTTAAAGTATTTGCTCATTACTTGACATGATACAGATAGAATTCCTCACTGGTATTCAGATTCATCCCATAACTGGGATATTTGATGGAGATAATAATATTTCATGTAACAAATGTATTTTTTTTTTTTTTTTTAGTGTTAATGACTTTTTTTTTACCTATGAGAAAAGATTCTGATAGGACCCTTTCCATGAGTAAAAAGTCAGGAGTATGAAAGATGCAGATTCTAACCATTAATACTAAACAATTTAAAGTCAAGATATGACACAGAAATCCCCGTGTAAGTAAGTGCCTAATTAAAAATTAGTTCAGTGTCACATCCTGTTATTACATGTTCAGATTGCTTGGGGATAAAATAACATCTATCTTGTTATGGACACATTGTTTTTACTATATGGACATATGGGTACTCTCATTACTAAACACAAGTGCATTATCACTAAACTGAGCATATTAAGGTGCTTAAAGTTCTATTAACCAGAAGCAAATTTTTCCCGAACTCTTCAAGTGACAGGTAATTACCATATCGTCTTGTAAAAAGGAAGGAGAGAGGTAAGGTGGATGGAGAGAAGAAACGTGTTAGTATTCTACTAGGCAACCATTTAGCATTTACATTCAACTCTGGACATATTAAATTTCCTATTGTTGAAGGTTCATTAATTCACATCAGTGTGAAATACCAAGGTGGTTTGTGTGTCCAGACACTTCTTTAATTCCATCTCCCAAAAATAACCTTGGAAAAAAAGTCATTGTCTGCAAATAATGACAATTTCTACTTAAAGTAAAGGGTAGGTAATTAAACAAATTTCTGGGAAGATTATATGCATAACTGTGTAGGAGTGCTGTCATTGTTAAGTGCTAAAAAACAGAAGAGACCTAGAATTAAATTCATCTGCATTACATATCCCTCTAGCCATTGGCTTGGTTTGCTTTCAGTTAAATATGTACCTATTAAGAAAAAGCAAGGCCATTATTTTGGGATCTTCCTCAATATGTAATTCAGCAGTGAGACTTTTGGAAAGCTGCATTTCATTTGTGTACATAAAATGAACGGAATCAATATATATAAGGTATAAAACTTAATCATAGAAACTTTTCTCTTACTGCATGAATTGCTGTGAAAAGCTTCTGATTTTTCCATAGCTTTTAAAATCTGTAAAACAAATAAATAAATAAACACATAAAAATATACATTATCTCTGTCTTTTGCACTTATATAAGAAAACTAAAACTCGTATAGAAGCTTGTGTTGTCATTCTCTTCTATGCGCTTAATATAATACTTCAGAAGGTTGTATCTTACATTATAGAATTGCTATTCCCTCATGAAAATGTAAGCCAAATCTCTCAACAGATGTTAAATATATCACAAGGAGCACTTGTTAAAAGAGGACAGAGGATCGTGGAAGTTTTTAAGACAAAAACTACAGTTTCAAATAACACAACACTTCTTGTTTGCAAAATTTCAGGTTCTGCAGTGTTGTCCTATATATAACAGGATTACTCAAAATGCCTTTCCAACAAGATGTAATCTCATCTAACTTTTTTGGTAATGTATGTTGAGTTGACTGCCATATTGGATTTTTTTTTCTTTCTTTGATATTTTAGGATTAAGCTACATAGTTTTGTTCTGTTATTATTTGCTAATTCTGTGTGGTTTTAGAAATTGAAAAGCTAAGTCTTATTAACCTAAAAAGCATTTTAGAAGACACTCCATACATTCAGAAAGATATGGAAGAAAAGACTTTCTATATGAATTTGAATACTTTTTGGCAGATGGAAGAAATGCTGTGGAATGCCTTTCTTCTTACAGTGTGAGCGGGTATCCTGTGCTTCTGCTGTTGCCTGTTCCCTGTTAATTACTGTTGGACCATGTACAGGAGATGATGGAAGAGCTGCTGATCCTTGTTCCCAAAGGCCAGTCACAAATCATCTTTTTTCTCTCCTTTTCTGTGTGATGGCACAGAGAAACATAAGGAGGATCACCATATGGAAGTTTCTCTTCCTCCATCTCTTTTTTAAACCTGATAAATGTATTGCTTAGATCATTTAACTATCCTTGATTTGGGAAATGCCAGAGATCAAAATTCTTTCACTGCTGTATGGACTTAACTTAGACTACGTCTAAGTTAATTTGTTACATAACGTTAACTTTAATTTACAATAGGTTTTTCCTCTACATTCTGTCACCTACAGTTAAGAGAATAATAACCCCCATAGAAAAGACCTGTGTGGGAAAGTAAATGCTAGATGAGTTATATAATATTAAAGGAAATACAGCATCTCCTCTGCATTATTGATATGATTCTGCTCAAAGAGGATACTCATTTGATAACTGGGAATAATAAATTACTGCTTTAATATTTATAGATTTCTATTTTTTTCCTTCTGTGAGACCCATTTAACAGGTTCCTAATTCCTTAGATAATATTAGTGCTCTGTTCTGTTTACATGCTCTCTTCATACTTACTATTTCAACTTTTGGCCAAAAGACAACTTTACTTTTCTGAAGTTCCTCTGTGCAGTTTTCCTACATGTAATCAGATCAGAGAGAGGTGGGTTGTGTTGTGTTTGTTTTTTTCTCCAGAGGAATAACAGTAAATTGTTGGATTAAAAACAACTGATGAATAAGCTTTGAGACCACAGGTTATTTAATGGAAATTACTTAACAGACTCATGGTGGCATTACTGATGGCTATAGCTCCTGAAAAAATGACCCTATTTTTCACTGTTTCTTCAAACACAACCTTATAATTTGTGTGACTGTATTTATTCCTCAGTCACATTTATAGGAGTTGTTTCTGCCTATGGCGACCACTAAGACTGCTTGAGACAATCTGTCATTGTAAATGCTGGCCAGCAAATTGGAGAATAAACTGTTTAACAGTCTTTTCTTAAGTGGAGCTTGAACAACACCATACCATAAACCCGAGTGTGCAATAAACTATGAGCAGAGATGGAGTCAGGCATATTCAGAGTATGAATTAGCTTGGAAGGGACTTCTGGACATCTGTGGTATAATCTTTGCTCAAAGTTGTGTCAGCTGAGATCTGTCTGCCCAGTTCTTTTAATATATTATCAGAATCTTCTTTGATGCACCTTTTATTTGTTGCACCTCACCACACCACTGTGTAAATCTAAGACGGCATACAAATGTCTGGTGATATATACTATTGCAAGAATGACTTGTAGGTATTTTTGGATGTAGTAGAGGACTCATGCCAATATGTGCACATTAATGTCATTTTTCTCTAATTATATTCCACTTTTCTGCGTATTCTATCTACTACATGTGGAATTATGCTCACTAGACTCAGTGCCAGAATACAACACATGCACATTAATTTTCCTTCTTTTATTGTGCCAAATGCATACCTGTGCTTTACTTACAGTCAAGAGCAGAGAGTTGCAGAATAGCACAGATATTTGACAGTTTAACAAATTTCCAGCTTGTTTCAAGCCAAGAAGTGAAGTGGCAATGTGTGAATCTGTGCCTGAAAGGCAGTATTTGCTTTCATTTTCTGGTTGGAAATTTAGCTGTCATTTACTCTAGGTAGAATCTCATTCCCTCTCATGTCAGACTGAAAAGTAATCTGATACACAAAGCACTCCAAAATAACCTCAATAATTGTGTTTATTGACTCAGTGCAGTGTCATCTTTTTATTTTGTTTTAACGTTAAGAGGTTAGTTTCAGGATTTGTGCTTTTTATTTTATTTTGATTTTTTTTTTCTTTTTTTTTGCCTTATAACAAGAGTAGGCAGTCTTGAAAAAGCTCTGAAAAATCTATTATATTCCAGGATTTAAACTCTTGAAAAGGCTGGATGAGTAGACAGTGACATGGATTGAAAATAGGAAGAACAGCTGTGTGCAGAAGATGGCAACTAGTCTCATGACATCTAGTTGTAGGCCAGAAACTAGCACTGTACCCCAGGCATCGATAATGAGTCCAACTCTGTTTCACATGTACATTAATGATGTGTATAGTAAGGCAGAATGTACCTTCAGCAAGCCTGCAGATGACAAAAAACAGAGGAATAGCTGATATTTCAGAGATTCCTGCTGTCACTCAGAGGGACCTTGGTAAGGTGGAGAAATGGATTGATGAGAACCTCGTGAAGTTCAACAAAGAGAAATGCTATGTCCTGAACCCGAGGAGGGACAACCCAAGGCACAGAACAGGCTGAAGACCAACCAGCTGGCAAGTGGCTCTACAGGAAAGAGCCTGGAGGTCCTGGTGGACATCAAGCCAAACAGAAGACAGCAATGTACTCTTACTTCAAAAAAAGGCTAATATTATATATTTTTATATTTTTATATTATAATATTTGCCTTGTTGGGCAAAGTATTGCCAGCAGGTGGAAAAAGCTGATCCTTTCCCTCTACTCAGCACTAGTAAGGCTGACTCCGGTCCAGCAGAGATATTGCTGAAGAGACTAACAATATTCTTGGCTGCAGAAGGTGAAGGGAGGTGATGGTGTGGCCATTCCTGGAGTGCTGGGTCCAGTTTTGGGCTCTCCAATACAAATACAAGACATGGACATACTGGAAAAAGTAAAATTGAGTGGCACAAAATGATGAAGGAATAGGAGCACCTCTCCTGTGGAGAAAGGCTGATAGAGCTGGGACTGTTAAGCCTGGAGGAAGCTCAAGTGGGATCTTAGCAATGCATATTAAAAACGTGAAGGGAGGATGCAAAGAGGACAGAGCCAGATTCTTTTCTGTGGTGTCCAGACACTGAACAAGAAGCAATGAACTTGAACTGGATCACAAGAGGTTCCTTCTGAACATCAAGAAACACTTTACTGTAAGAGAGACTGAGCAACAGAACATGTTTCCCAGGGAGGTTGAGGAGTCTCCTTCCTTGAAAGCATTCAAGAACAATCTGGGCAACATTCTCCAGGTTTTTCTGTTTGACAGGGGTGTTGGACAAGATACTTCTGAATACAATTTGTAGGCACAGCTAATGTAAAAAACTTTGTATCAGCTGAAAACTGCAGTTGGCTTGTCACTGGTAAAAAAATGAAATCATAAAAGCCATAGCCACAAACAATAGGAAAGTAACACATTACCAAGATTATATTGTGTATGTTACTGAAAGAAAGGAAGCACAGAAGACTACAATTTCTGGTGCATGCAAAACTTCCTCCTTTGTGCAATTTTCCGGGGATTTGGGGAAATTCTCCATGAAGTTTTAGACTCTTACAAAATTCTGCTCACAACTCAGAAATACAAAACTATATTAATTTACTTTCTCTCTGTTCCCCAGAATGTTCAGAGAAGAGAACTGAGCTGGAGAGATCACAAAAATCTTTGCTTCTGTTAAAATTCTTGACAAGGAGCTGGGTAGACATATTTTCTCTTTACTGTTTCTAAACAATATGCTGAGATTTTCTGAGTATTCTCTTTGCTTGGTTACTAGAAGTTTAGAAACAGTGATTTTGGTACAGGATAATCCTTTATGTGCTCATCTCATTTTGAAAAAAATCTTTATTTCTTATCAAACTACCAGTTTCTGAACCTGCTGCAGCACCAACATGCCATAACCTTGATTCTGACCTGTCTCATCTTCTACTGATGCACAGAAGTTGTTCAACAATATTAGCTGCACTTTCAGTCGCCATAGAGCTTACATCAGAAGCCCACATTATTCAGAATGGATAGAAGAGGTGTCACTCAGTGCTTGGAGTCATGATATTTTTTAGCTGCAGACAGCTGCAGAAGTCATCTCTCATTTTGGGTAAGTAGCGAGTGGGTGTTGCAGCTGCAGTGGTGCTTTTTCTAAGTAGAATAGTTATCAAACTATAGGCCACTGTTATTAAATGAGTTCAGAAATTCACCCTAATCTTTCTGAAATTAACATGAAAAGCAAAAGAAACTTAAGTCTGCTACATGCTTGTTTAAAATATTTTGTTGGGTCTGTTCCAGATTTTTCTCCTTAAACGTAACAAGTACTCCAGCAGAGAAAAATCATGTGTGATTGAAAAAAGTTGTCACTGAAGTGGTTCTGCTGTTATTGATTTTGGAATTAAGATATCTAAAGGAATAGAGCTCTTCAGAGAATATTTATTTCTTCCACTGTGATTCTTTAAGGAAAAAATATCCCTATATTCCCTGTAGGAAATCACCAGGCTTGTAGCGTTGAAATGCTGCAAAACAGCAGAGAATTGCAGCTTAGCTAAAATGGGATTTAATCAACATAGTTATCTTGCACTGGGCATGAGCAGAAGTGGGAGTTGAGCAATTTGCTAATCTGGCCAAAGCACCAGACTGAGATATGCAGTGTAACACCCCTACTCTTGTTATAAGGCTAACAGACACGAGGACATATGTGACCTCGTGTCTGTAGTACTGAGTGATGCCTGGGGTGGGGCGGAGGTCTCACAGCCCCATGCTGTTTCAGTGAAGATGTTGTTTCAGTAAAGCTAGAATATCAATCACACCTCTATACCAGACACTGGCCCTCCACCCACATTTAATTAACAATGCAACAAGCTTTGTTAAGATTCCCATCAGCACACATGACTCAGTCCCACTTCCTTAGGAGTTTAAAACTGTCTTTCTGCCAACACTTTGCTGAGAGGAGGCACTCCTTTGGCTTGATGGGTCTGACTCATTTTCCTTTCCCCTTGTTCTGGTTTCAGCTGAGTCAGAGTTGATTTTCTTCACATTGTCTGTTATGATGCTATGTTTTGGCTTTCGAAGAACAATTTTGACAACACACCAGTTGTTTTGTTGTTTCTGAGCAGTGCTACACAGAGCCAAAACTTAGTTTCTCTGCTTCTTGTACTGTCCTGCCAGTGATGGGGCCAGGGAGTGCTCATGAAGCTGTGATGGGACAGAACCAGGACTGATGACCTAAACTGGCCAAAGGGCCATCCCACACCGTATGTCATTGTGTGAGGGAGTTGTCTGGGGGGAGCCACTGCTTGGGGCATGGCTGGACATCAGTTGACAGGTGGTGAGGAATTGTGTTAAGCATCACTTGTTTTTTTAAATAAATGAATAATCATTACTATTATTTTTTCTCTTCCTTTTCTATCTTCATTTTCATTTAAACACTTGGATAGTTTTGTTGTTGTTGTTGGTGGTGGTGGTGCTTTGTTTGTTTGTTTGTTTTTTCGCTCCAATTCTCTCTCCCATTCCACTGGAAGCTGGGAGTGAGCAAACGGCTGTGTGGTGCTAGGTTTCCTGCCGGGTTACACCGCAACACCTCATTAGCAGGGCCGCCTCTCATGGTAAATTATTATGATACCCGGGTGAGTTGTTAATTAATTACTGGCGAGTCTTGAGATATTAGTGTTCACACAGCTAGTGAATTTTTCAGCGGCAATTCAGAATCTGTTATCTGTCGCCTCAAAAAGCCATCTATTTTCTACTGTACAAACTTGTTTCAGTGAAAGTCCTTTGAGAGGGCTCTGACAGGCAAACACTGAGTCTGATAAGTGGCCATACACCACCCTTTAGATGTAAACCACTGACCGGATCCGGGACTACGCTGAAACTATCCAAACTTAGACTCCTCTTTGAGAAGAAGTTTAGAAAGCAAGTGGGTCCTTTCTGAACCTCGTGATCCAAAAGGAGGGCTTCCCAAACTAGCTACATGTCAGACTCATACCTTTAATGTGATAATCTCCATCTTTTTATTTTTTGGGGGCAGGAGGGGGAATGCAGGATGGAGAAGAAATATAATAGTAGTGCAACCTGAAACTATTTCCTTATATTGCTGACAAAAATATAAATGAAAATTGAACAAAGAAAAACTTTTTCACACAAAAAATTGTTTCTACCTTTTAAAGAATATATGAGAGCTATCAATAGAGCAATTAAAAACTATCTAAATTAGAAGTCATGAAAATATTGTGCCATTAACTTCCCCTTGACAAGAAAGTTATTCCTAGGGATACTGCAAAAATATGCCTTATAAAGTTCAGATAAGTTAAACTGTTTTTTTTTTTAATTGAAACAACAATAAAAAGAAAAATAATAACAACAGAAGCTTAAAAGAGGAAGCTGATTCTACTTTCTGTAGGTGTCCTTGGAAAATCTTATCATACCTAAGAAATGATTATGGTAGATAGCCACAGCGTAGGCACTGAAATAATATTTCAAGCTTTACATCACACATATGGGAAAGAAAATCCCACGTCTAGAAGTGATATGTCAGGTTGACTTCAAACTTGCTGAAGTATGTCATGGCTCTGACTACTGGTAATGGGGCCAAACAAAATATTCTAAGCTGTTCCCCCCACCAAGCACCATGGGGAAACTGATATAGTAACAGGCAGGTTTAGGAGGCCAAGGCAGCATAGTACTGCTTACTAGTCTCCTGTGTGACAAGTTATCACCAGATCAGGTCCATTGTGAGAGAGGGTCAAAATTCAGGCTGACATTACTCATGGCACAGTATAATTTATAGTACAGTATGCAGCAAGACAGGGAAATTCCCAATAAGGAGAGCTGGTTGCAAAGCTCAGGATTCTATGAAGTGCAGATGACCCAGAAATGCCAAGAACTTGTCAATCTTTACAACCCTGTAAAACATATAGATTTCATGGGAGGATAGGGGGAACTAATTTCACTTCACATGATAGATACTACTTGTTCATGTGCTCATTAAAAAGAGTATATAGGAAAATGTGGAATTGGATTTGAATATCATCTTCATTCAAATTGGCTGTTAGAATTTGTTGTTTGGGAGAGTTTCTAAAAACATTTAGTGTTAAAATTTGATATGATAGTAAACTATGTCATTTGAGTATCTGATTCGTTAAAATAAAGTCTCAGGTTTGAGTGTAAGTCAGTTGCAGTGTAAGTCGGTGGTTTTATTTATTTATTTGACATTTTATGCTTAGACTGTGTAGAATAATTTGGAGTATCCTGATTGCTAAAGTGTGTTCCTTTGCCTTAAGTACTGATGAACATAGGTGGAGACTGAAGAGTAAGCAAACCAGAGTTAAGGGTGTAGAATTAAAAGAACAACAAACATTGCTATACCTAATTAATTTCCTAGCAGCTGCACTCTTCTGTCACTTCCTTCTTTAGGAATATAGGAGGAAACTGCAGGGAATTTAGAAACCTGCTGCATGAATAAAGCAGAAAGTAAATATGAATTCAAGATCAATAAAGGAAAAATATAAGTTTTAATTTTTATTACTCCCATTCAAAAGTAAATGACTGGAAATTCAGTACCCATCCAATTAAACAGTAATTTGTAAAATAGAACTTATCATGGAAGAAGTGCACAGGGTATGCAGTAGGGATACTCAGTAATTAAAAGGCTGATTCTAGCACTGAGTTTTTTTATGACTTTGGGTTAATTAATTGTCTATTTTTTTTTCTGTGTAAAAGCATTACAGTAACATCACAGGAGGGATGATAGGGCTAATTAATACTTGTACTGTGCCTTGAATAATAAGTTATGAAATATCTTATACTATTATCACTAAAATGAATGTATTTCCTTTTGTATGCTTAGCCAGTCTATTATCAAGCTCTTCCTCACTATGATGAAAATTTATGCTGATGGAGAAAACTTCAATATCGTAACTTGATTTTGAAAACTAAGTTTTTATTATTTAAGAAAATTAAATCTGCGGGAAGATGCAGAATTAAACTATAATAAGAGGAAAAAATATTGAAAATAATTAGATGAGAATTAACATCGAAAAAGTCTTTTTAGCTGCACAGTGATTTGCTTGTGATATCTTTCTGTGTAACTTAATGGGAAAAAAAGTTACTGTGCAGAGGACTTACACTACCTTGTGAAAACTTATTCCTAGTAAAAACACACACAAAACTGATTCATTTGGAGATGGTAAGAACAATGTTATTATGTGAATAGTTATTCTATTCCTTTTTTCTCCTTTTCATCTTAAGTAGTTATATGGCCAAATCTTTTGATTTTAAGAGACCTGAGGGTTCTATGACTAAATCTCTCACTGAGGAACATATGGAGATTTGCTGAATATTCTGTACCATAAAATACGTGCTGAAAAATAAATTTGGTTTTCAAGGGTAATAAATATCATGAAAGAAGGAATATATCTGTGAGCTACAGGTTTTGAACTTTCCCAGCGATCTGGGAGTATATGTTGCCTACAGTTATGTAGGATGGGATAAGATTAGAATCATAGAATCATAGAATTAGCTAGGTTGGAAAAGACCTACAAGATCATCCAGTCCAACCATCCACCTACCACCAACAACCCCACTAAACCATGTCTCTCAATGCTATATCTAAATGTTTCTTGAACACCTCCAGGGACGGTGACTCCACCACCTCCCTGGGCAGCCCATTCCAGTGCCTGACCACTCTTTCAGAAAAGTAGTATTTCCTAATGTCCAGCCTAAATCTCCCCTGGCGCAACCTGAGGCCATTCCCCCTTGTCCTGTCACTAGTTAAAAGAGAGAAGAGGCTGACCCCCAGCTCACTACAACCTCCCTTCAGGTAGTTATAGAGAGCGATGAGGTCTCCCCTGAGCCTTCTCTTTCCCAGACTGAACAATCCCAGCTCCCTCAGCCACTCCTCATAAGGCCTGTGCTCCAGACCCCTCACCAGCTTCATCACCCTTCTCTGGACACGCTCCAGGGCCTCAATGTTTTTCTTGCAGTGAGGGGCCCAAAGTACAACTGTACAACTTGTACAACTATAATTGAAATCACCTGCAGATGTTGCGTTAAAATTTATTTAATTCTCACTGTAGTATTATTTGAAAGTGAAAGGCTTGATTTCGCTAAAATACTTCCTGAAGAGAATTTTGCTGCAAGGAACCACAGAAATTTCAGTATGACAAGAGAGCCTTCCTCTGGAAGGGATGAGTATTGTGCATCCCCATAAAGTTCAACTCTCATATTTGTAGGCGTTTCTATGGAACTAGGCATTTAGCACAAAATATGAAGAGCCTAATCATTATGTTATTCCTTAAATACTGTTCTTTCACACGAAAGTACTCTGTTTTCCACAATCCTGCCACAGATAGTGTTAGAGAAGCAATCCAAGGAAACATGCAAATCTTCCTTTTGTCAGTCTGATGAAGAAAAAAGCCTGCTGAAACAGGCTTGGGAATGAGGGAAGTCAAGGAAGAGAAATGGAAGATCATGACTAAGGGAAAAGTCACTGAGAATTACAGAGTAAGGGTAACTTTGCTTTCATAATTTTATTATTCCTAATCAGCTGTATTATAAATCTGATTCAGAATGGGTATCAATTATATAAATCAGGCATGTCCAACCCACGCCCTGCGGCCTGCATGCAGTCATTGCTATCGAAACAGTCTGGTGCATCAGTATCACATAAACAAGGTGAAATATCTCACTAGTTTTATGTTTTTGTTCCTCTCTCTTTTTTTAAATGTTTTAATAAAAGTATTTAAAATTAAAATGTTTTGTTACTTATACAGTAATGACATTGTCTATTTTGTGAGGGTTGCTCCGAATGTAATGTCTCCTGTTTTATTACGTTGGCATCATCGATTGGCATCACATCAGAGGCAGATATTGGTGGTATGGAAGTAGAGGCTAAAGCTTCCTGACAGTATTCCATTAGATTTTGTTGCTGTGTGTGTTGGAAATATCCAAATAATTTATCTGGACGCTATCTCTGATAAAAGCAGATTTTATTCACAGTTGCAATGGCGGGTGTCTGGCAAGCAGGAGCGCCTGCAGAAAGCAGTGTTACATCTTTTATGCCCTATTACTCAATGCTTATCTTTTCCTCCCCTGGTTCCTCATTGGCTGAGTACTTCAGGTTCACAGTTTTCCCGATGCTCAACTAAACATACAGATACTGGTTGAACATAAATTGTTGCTAGCTAAGCATGTATATTGCTAATTAATTAACTTCTAATGCTTACTCAGCACTCGGCCATTATTTCTGGACACCTGTTCATCCTTGCATAGAGATAAGTGTGGAAGGAGGATAGAGGGGGGGCATCCTGATGCCTGCCTGTTGTATCCCAACCTACCCACAGACTGAGGCAGTTTGGCCTTGTGTGGAGGCCCTGGCTTCTTTGATGTTTGACAAGTCTCCTTTTCTTTTGTTGAGGGTCTCTTATCCAAACAGAACAGCCTTACAGCATGCTTTCCAGTCCATAATACTATTCCCATACTATTCACAACTATTACAGTTTTACAAGTGAGAATTAAGCACATAATCCAACAACTGTATTTCTAAAATATGTTACTGAAATACATGGTATTTCTACTTTTTCAAACTAGCTGTTTCTAAGGGCAAGTTACAAAATGTGTTATGCTCTACTTCTTTAGATCAATTCCCCTTTTTCGATATCTAATGCAGAAACAACATTCAATTCCTACATGTGGCAGATGGCAGCAGAGGGGCAGTCTGACAAAATGGTGTCTGACATGGAAGTACATATGAAGCAGTAAGTAGTATGGAACTGAATTTCTCTGTGTGGAAAAGATGCACCCATTGGTATTCATGGACACTTGGTGAATGTGTATGGAGACCAATCAGTGGATGTGAGCACAGTGAGGTGGTAGCTGGTGTGTTTCAGCAGGACGACAGTGGGTCACCTCTGCTGGTGCAGATTTTTATGAGCGCAGCATGCAGGCTCTTGTTCATCACAGGTGAAAATGCAGAACTAATGGTGCTGACTGTGTTGAAAAAGAGTGTTTTGTAGCTGAGATTTGCTCTTCAAAACAGTGTTATTGTGCTCTTTGTATTAGTTGTAGTTTCCATGGAAATATGTAGGAGGTGTTATTTTTGGAGCAACCTACGTATATGTAGCCCAAGATAATTTCTGTTCATTCAGTGCAGCCCAGGCAAGCCAAAAGGTCAGACACCCATGATAGTTACATAGGTTACATACAAAGGTCGGACACCAAATGATAGTTAAGTCTCAATTAATGATTCAAAAGCAAAAGGATTAAAAGAATGGAGTAGTTCCTGTAGACAAGTAAGAATTTGCTTATGTTCACTAGAATTCTTTACATTACAATTGGTGACCTATGCTAAAGTGTATCCTGTGCTAGTGGAAATCCACAAATGGTTCTGTTAAATAAAAACCCATCCTTCCCACACCCGCTTTTAATTCAGAAGTTTCATCTAAAAGTAATTTACTTTACAAATGAGATATAGTATGTAAGGAATAAGGATATTAATAGGAGATCTTTCATATATTTGTATAATTTTAGTAGCTAGGTGCTGTATCTCTTAACAGAGCAACTCTTGCTTATAGACATCAAAGAGAGATTTAGAGGAATGCTATTAAAATGGCATAAAAAAAAAGCAGTAACTATCAGAACTACTTCTTTCTTAAAAGACTGAATTGCTGTAACTTTCTTACTTAGCAAGTCACTTGATTAATAGATTCATGGTGTTTTGCTTGAGGAATTAGGTCTATCAAATCTAATTTCATATTTGATCTGGTTTTACCAGTGATGTGTTCTTACTGATAGCACAAAAATAATATTTTACTTTGTTTCTGGATGAAATGAATGTTTTACTTTTTAACAACTATGTAGTAAGTGTCTGAACATGAAGACCATGGCTTTAGCAGCCTTTGACAGTGAAGTTTAACAGTGTTGTACAACTCGCTGATTAGCAAACAGAATGCTGTCAAGGCTTCTTAGCCAAGAAACTTCCTTGGTTTTATGTTGTGAAGGTATATTTCCAGTCTGTAGGGATTTGTGAGAGGGAAAACTGGCACTGAGAGTTGGTTAAATGCTTAGCATTGGAAAAATATTTTGCATGAAAACTAAGGAGCATTTGAAATATAATTTTTGTTATACTCCAGTGGTAGAACACTTAAATGCATGTTATGTTGTTAAGAAAGCATGGAAAAGATCTATCTGAGAATATGAGAAGATAATATTGACTACTTCTGTTTGTGCAATCTGTAAATAAGATTGTAACTGTTTGATTCTCTCCAGTAAGTTAAAAAATTGATGCTACAGTTGGGTACAAGCATATTGACTAATCTGCTGAATTCTATTTCTAATCTTCATGGAATATGCCTTTCAGACCCTTAACTGATCTTTTAAATTACCTTATAATTTTCTCTTTGAATTAAAGTAAATCTCAGACTTATGAGTAGCATCTAACCAAATAATTTACTTACAAATTAAGGCTAAAAAATAAGGTTAGTTTTTATCTACATAATGTTACTGATGATCCAGTATAGCTGCTTTTGTTGCAGTGTTTCTTTAGTGATGCTCACCACCAAAATGCAGAGCTAATGCTGGTGACTATGTTGAAAAATAGTGTTTTATAGCTGAGAATTTGCTCTACCAAACAGTGTTATGTGCTCTTTGTGTCCTACTTCCTTGCTGCTGGTGGCCCAGAGCCAGCTGCTAGTTCCCCTCCCTGGCATGTAGAATGACGGCAGCTCAGGCCCAGCACCTCTGAGACCATGTCCTCATGGGCTGCCTTCTCTGGGGAAGTGTGGTGGGCAGCCACCTTGGCCTGAAGCTGGTCCCACCTGCAGGTTGGCAGCACAGTTTTGCTGCCCTCCATGCTGATGTTCCGTGTCATTCTGTCTTCCAGTGGGCTGCTCTTGATGACTGAGAAGGGCATCCTGGCCAAGGTGAAGCCACTCCCGCTGCACTTGACAGTTGGGGAGATCTCCTGGCAGGTGTAGGCAGCTGAAGATCTGGACTGTGAGGTGCTGCAGGGTATCAACAGCCACACCACTGCTCGGTCTGCAGGCAGTGAGCCATGCCCCACAGCATAAGGGAGCTGGCAGCCAGGCAGCGGCAGATGGTCCTCCATCACCTACTAGTTAGTGACAAGTATCACTTCCTCTATTACTACGTGCCCAAGGTGGAAGCACATTCTGAAGGTGCCAGATGGGGCACTGGAGAACATCAACATCAAGCTGAAGATGAGCCACAAGAGCAACCTGGTGTTCGTGGGGGACATGAAGCCAGATGAGATCAGCTACCGCCTGAAGAACTACAAGTTCATCTCCATGAGGAACATGGAGAAGAGGCTGCTGCTGGTCTACAGAAACAAGTTTGGGGAGATCAAGGACTACCAGCAGAAGCATGGAGTGGAGATAGTTGATGGTATCAAAAGGATGGGGGGAAGACAGCGAGCGATGACATGACCTTCTTTGAGTTTCTCCACTGCCTGCTGGAAGAGGAGGTGGAGAAGATGAATGAGCACTGGATGCTCATCTACAACCTGTGCCAGCCTTGCGCTATGTGATATCACTTCATCAGCTCCTACAAGTGGCTGAATGAGAACACAAACCACATCGTGGAGCAAGTCCAGGTGTCATCCTTCATCTGCTTCCCAGAAAGACAGTTGTGGCACCAGCCTGTGACAGTAGAAATGCTTCATTAACACTTGTGCAACATCCAAGCACAGTCTCATAAAAGAGCTGCTACCAAAGTACAACCTGGATTTATCCCTCTTTGCCTATCCCCTTCCAAACATAACCAGTGAATTTTGCAGCCAATGAGGTGGGCTTTTTTTCAGGATTTGGTATAAATTCTGCAAGGTTTTTCTAAGACATCCATGAAACATTCCCACACGGCAGAGGAGGTTCAGGTTTGATATTAGGAAAATTTCCTCTTAATATCTGGTATAAATCTCCCCTCTTATAGTTTAAAACTGTTCCCCGTTGTCCTATCACTATCTGCCTGTGCAAAACTTCAGTCTCTCTCCTTTCTGTAAGGTCCCTTTAAGTACTGGAAGGCCACAATGACATCTCCTCAGAGCCTTCTTTTCTCCAAACTAAACAAGCCCAGCTCCCTCAGCCTGCCTTCATAGGAGAGGTGCTCCAGCCCTTTGAACATCTTCATGGCCTCCTTTAGAGCTGCTCCAGCAGCTTTGCTTCTTTTTTGTGCTTGGAGCCCCAGGCCTGGATCCAGCTGGGGCCTCACATGGGCAGAGATGAGGGGGACAACCCTCCCCCCCCCCCCGTCACTGCTGGCCACCCCTGTGTTGATGCAGCACAGGATACCACTGGCTTTTCAGGATGCAAGAGCACACTAATGGCTCATGTCCAGCTTTTCTTCCACCAGGACTCCCAGGTCCTTCTCCACAGGGCTAATCTCGGTGAGTTCTCTCATCCTGTAGACATGTCTGGGATGCCCCAACCAAAGTACAGTGCTTTGCACTTGTGCTTGTTGTACTTCATTGGGTTCATGTGGGCCCCCTTTTTGAGCCTGTCCTGTTCCCTTTGGATGGCATCTCTTCCTTCTTTTGTATCAGCTACTCTACTCAGCTTGATGTCATCTGCAGACATCTTAATACTGACAGATTTGCTCAACCTCCCTTTTACATCAAGCCATTAAATTTTTCTTAATGAATGATTCAGGAGAAAGAAGTGCAAACCATGTTGAAATACAAGAGGATACAATACCTTATACTGCTGAGCATTTCCAAACAGTAGAACAATACTCACTGTATATAAAAAATACAATTTATGTTTCTGCCATTCTTATCTTCAGTCCCAGACACTATAACTGCTGATAAACTGAGCTATATTTCTTGACTGTTAGGCTTTTTGGAGAATAAATTTGTAACAAAATGTTTTTAGTTCTACTTCCAAGCACTGTTTGTTTGTTTTTATTTTTTATTTTTATTGTCCTCAAAATATGTTTCTGTACATGCAAAAAGAATTCTCAAATATTGTTATCTACTTAAGTGTGTATGAAAGTAACTATTGCCAAGTACTTATAAATGAAGACTTCTGATCTCAGTGAAGACTAGGAACTACACCAAACTGTTCTTTTGGCATCAAAGTGCAAGATGATTTAGTACTTTCACCAATGTATGGAATAGAAGGTCAAATGCATTTGATAATGAAGAGAGACTATCTTGCAGCAACTGTACTTCAAATCACCCATGAACATATAGCAAAAAAGTCCACTTAAGTAGTTGTTTTAGAAGAGAAAAGTTTGAGTCATTGTTGTGCAATTCTTGTATAATATGTTTTGGGAGACCAGACTTGGCATTTTATTACTCCAGTTTTTTCCCCATTATAGTTCTATTGATGTTAATAGAATTAAACTAGTGCCCACCTGGAATAATGAAAAACAAAATCAGTTGTTCTATTTCAATATTTCCTCTTCAGCTTTATATTTATATAAATTTCTTCTAAGTTAATGTCAAAAATCTGCTGGGAGCAGCACTAAAGCCTTGACTCTAAACTGTCAGTTTCAGCATAAAGCTAGTCTGCAGAGAGGAAGTAATGCTTAAGGACTATTAGATAGTCTTTTCCTCCTCTGCTGTAATGTTTTCTTTCTTTTCTTTTTTTGTTACATTATCAAACATTTGAATTTCAGTCACAGATATAAAAAGAGTGATTCTAAAAATAAGCTTTTTAAAGAAGACACTTGGGTGTAATATCTAGCATTATAGGTAGGCATTCAATTTCTTGAAAACACTTTGTACTCTGCCTCCAATAAGTTCTTTATACTTTCCCATAGCTATTTGTTGTCCGGTTTTTGTCAACAATTTACTCTTTTCTGGGTGTTGTAATCTAAATTCTATGAAAAGTTTGGATCTGTTCAGAGGAAATTGCCATATGTGATGACCAATTCTCAAGTAGATTGTGTTAGCATAGGAGGTGGGGAAACTTGGCTATAACGGTGAAGAAAAGGCAGTTGGAATTCTCTGGCATGAGAGCAAAAAAAGCAAGAAAATAAAAGGAATTATTTTGAAACTTTATAGAGAAGCAACTCATGTTTTCTATGTATTTAGAAACCATACCCTGCAGAACTGGAACTGAAATCACTGGGCTGTTGGTATTGCAGATTTTTAAGGATATAAGCATGTATTGAGAGTAATCTTTCACACTGGAAATTATTTAACTTAGAGATTTAAAAACACAGTTTTAATGTTCTAGGCAAAACACATGATGCATTCACTGTTTTGGTCTGTGAAAAGGCAGCTGAGAGAATAAGTAATGTCCTAACTATTTAGTGGATAATATGCAACAATTGTTTGAAAGAATGTTGAACTCAAAAGTTCAGATCCTCCTCCAGACCCCATCTGCTGCCACACTGGGGGCTCCTCCATGGCTACGTGCAGAGATGTGCTCTGCATGGTGCCCATGGGCCACAGAGGGATGGCCTGCTCTGCCATGGGCTGCTTCTCTCACATGGCTCACCTCTGTCTCCCAGCTGCTGTTGTGCAGCAGTTTTTCCCTTTCCCTCTCATGGAAATGTATCTCTCATTGGCTCAGATCTGACCAGAAGTGGGTCCCTTTTCCAGCTGGACAGAACCAGTTCCTATCTAACATAGGGAAGCTGTGGGGCTGTGCTCACAAGGGGCCACCCCTGCAGCCCTCTTACTACCAAAATGTCACATAAGCCCAATACAACTACACCTTGCCACAGGGTGAATTTCATATAAATCAAGGGTGACCTGAAGAAGTGCTCACAGCTGCTACTAAGTGTAGGACATAAACAGCTTAACCCACTTCAGAAGGGATGACAAGAAATGGTAGTTAGTATGGAGGAGAAATATTAATGGCAGTATTTTTTGTCAAGTCAGTTGTACATAAGTGCCACTTGCTGTCATACTTAGGGGAAGAGATAAAAACCTAGAACAAAACTAGAGAAAGCAAGAAGGGCTCCTAATTTTTTTTAAGACTTTTACATCTTGTTATCCATCAGCTGGTGACACATCAGTCAGCTGGAGACGGGGTCGCTATGACAAAGTTCACGGAGTAGAGAAGTCTGCAACTTCTGATGAAGTCAGTGAAAGCCATCCCTCTACTGTGAAATATGTGGATTTTGATGAACAGCAAATCAGTCTTTTAGCTGCAGATTGAACAGAAGGATGTCACTAACCAGTTCTGAAGTAGAGCTGCCCACACTGAACATGCATTCCAACAGTTTTTGAAAGAATCCTGACAAAACCATCCTGTAAGTAAGGGAAGAAGACAGAGGACTGACTGATGCAGGTGAAAGAGGTGAAAGCCAGAAGCCCTCTGGGAGAAGCCTTAGTGGTGGTAACATTTACAAACTTGGAATATAGATAAGACACTGTCAGACCTCTTCGTGAAATATAGATTAGCCACAGAATGCAAGGTTCTTGTAATCTATATATTTATTCATATATATATCTATATTAAAAAAAATCACAATTCTGGCAGTGTCTTTGCCTGTGCCTTTGAGATGAACACTCTGTTTTCAGAGCAACTGTGATAGATCCACATGCACATTAGTATATTTTCTGATTGCATGACAGGCAAGAGAAAAGCAGCAATGAATTAGAAAAATCGGAACTGAATAATGGAGTTCATTAAGTGAGAAATGGAGGAGAAATGAAGGTGACTATGGTGATAAAATTGAATAAAAAGCCAAATAATACCAAAAATAATGATAAACTTGAGTACAAAATGTAAGTCACAGTCTTAAATGATAAAGACTTAGCAATGAATTTAGAGTAAAGTAATTTATACAGTAGTGACTTTTGCTCTTCATTTTAATTTGAGGTCTTGGCTGCTTATTTACAGGTATGTTGTCCTATTTATCTGACATTTGATTCTGCTGCTTTTACTTGCACTGACTACTGACTACCCGAACTGGATTCGGGTAGAAATACTTGAAATTATATTATTTTTGCTGCAGACTTATTGTAGGGTAGGTGAACCTTGTTCCTTTCTCCATTCCTCTGTTTACAGCTTCTCTTTTCCGTGTTTGTTCTACCTATATTTCTTGGGTCTTACACAGTAGGATGGCCATTTGTTCTCCAAGGAGACACTGATGTTTCCAGCTTTGTTGTTCACAGAATAAATGAAAACAGCTTGGTGGAATTACTGGTCTGAGTAGGACGCCAACACTATTAGAAACAATAAGAGAAACTGTCACTAGGAAAAACTTTTGTTTTCCCTAGGATATAAACTTGAGAGTATTCAGTTGTAATTTTATTTCTAAATAAAGAAGCAGCAACAGGAATCATTCCTCAAAAGCTTTTGTTTTGGCATCAGACTAATGTCTGATCAATTAATTAAAAAACTAGTGACTAAGTTCTTCATTTTGCTCTCCTGCTTAAAACAAGTGTTTGGCTGGCATGTAATATGCTAGCAAGCTCCAACGAACTTGGACACCTGGGCTGCACAGATTGAACTATATAAGGTGAGGCTTCAACGAGACAGCAGCTCATAAGTACTCCTTTGCACCCATACAGCGTTTTCATCGTGACAGTTTCCCTGTTGTCTCCTCAGTTACAAATTAAAGCAGCATAAGTAATAGTGATTTAAAGCTTTATTCTTGGACCAGATCTGTGGTCATAATAACTACTGTATTAAAGTACATCCAGATACTCTTTCCAAATGGAGTATTTTTTCATTTTTGTTAAATGGAGTGAGGGAAAAAGTTTGAAAAATACTGCGTTTCATGCAGCATTACTTGGATATACAGCAAAGCCTTTTACTCCAGTTATGGTGAGATGATGCATCAATTTTCAGGTAGATTTTCTGCTCAGTTATATGTTGTGGAAAGAAACCACATGGACTGAACAGTAGAAACAGTCTCATGACTTTATTTTAGGGACAGAAATTTTACAAGGTGGTCATATTTCAGTCAAAATGAGTACTCAAGGCCAAAAGAGGCACTGAAAACGACTGGATAGAAAATATCTTGTTGACAGAACATCAGATTTGATGATAATCATATATGTAAACTGTGATGAGGTTGAAAAATGAAAGTTTTTTGTACTCTAGTAAGTCTACACAGGAACTTTGACTGTAGTTAGGTTTCACAGGAGGGACTTCAGATCTAACCACTGGCCTTATTTGATGAAGGAAGAAGCAGCAGCTTTGTGAGTCTCTCAAAAGAAAGAACTGGGAGTATTACTAGAACTAAGCTAAGCTACAATGTTCCAAACACTTCATTTGCTGTTAACAACAATGTTGATGTTGTTCTGTGATAATAAACCATTCTTATGCTGATTTCCCATTTTCTAACCTTATATAAGGGAGAAGAATACATCTTTCTGTAATTTATCTGCTCGGTATCATGTTCCTTATTTTCTGTAAAAGTTTAATTCTACTCCTTTCTCAGCGGGATTTTGCACAATGTAATAACATTTTACTGCTGCTACTCTGATCTTAGGGTCAGACATTTTATATTGCAAAATTCAAAGAAATTTCCAAGCACTGAACTGCCATTTTTAAGTCTGAAAATTGCCCAAATTAAGTTATCAGAGAGGAACTATGGAACTACGCTAACTGAAATTTGCTATTTTATTTTTCTTCAGATAAAGTCTCTGACAGTTATCATAAGTTATTGACAGCACTGATACCACTGAATTGTATTTAACTAGAACATAATTAGTTTTAGTTAAATTTTAAAGGTAAGAAGCTATCTATAGATAACAGCTTCTCACTTCAGAGCTATAAAAGAAGATCTTGTGTTTGAATTTAGCAGTCTAAATATTTATTTGTTGAAACACACTCATCTTTAAATACAACTGTATTATTTTATTTTTAGCCTGAATATACACCTTTTATCCTCCAGTGAAATAAGCAGACCAATAGCTAATATTATAAGCAACATAGGAGGAGGAAATTTGTGATCTTTTATTTATTTTCAATCAAAATTATATGCCAATATTGATAATAAGTATTTTACTGCTCTTAAAGAGGAGAAATGATTCTCAGTGTTCAGTGAACAAACATTAAAAATGGGCAAGGTAGGATTAAGTTGGAACTTGCTAATTGTTTATGCTTTTGTTTATTGCCTAAAAGCAGCTACAGTCAAGAGACTATCTGGTATCTTCTCTTCCCTTCCCTTCCCTTCCCTTCCCTTCCCTTCCCTTCCCTTCCCTTCCCTTCCC